>NC_138664.1:20619246-20795336 GCF_964273445.1 Streptopelia decaocto
CCCTGCTGGGGACCCCACAGCCCTGCTGGGACCCCAAAGCCCTGTGAGGGACCAAACAGACATGCTGGGAAGCCCACATCCCTCCAAAGGCCCCAGCCCTCCCAGTGACTTCACAGCCCCCCTGGGGCACCCAGCCCCCTGGGAACCTCATCGCATCTGACATCACAGCCCTCCTGGGAATCCTGGTCTTGCCTCAGACCTCCCTGTGGCACTAACAGCCCTCCTGGAGACCCCAGTTGTGTGCGGGCACCCCAGCCCTCCTGGGGACCCCAAAACCTCCTTGGAGATCCTGCTCTTCTGGAGATACCTGTCTGCTTTGGGGACCACAAAGCCCTTCTGGGGACCCAAAAGCCCTCGTGGGGATCCTGATGCTCATTCGTCTTTGGGACCCTGGTGACTTGGGCCCCATGAGGAAGCCAAATCCCTCCTGGATACCCCAAAGCTCTACCAGCCCACAGCCTTTCCTTGGAGAACTGACATGGGGATACTCACCTCCCCAGTGGAAGAGCTGTCACCTTCATCTTGGATTTGCACCTGCAAGAGAAAGCTGTCCACGTGCAGGGGGCTCCGCTGTCCCCACCGCTGTCCCCACCGCCCATGGGCACCCCAGGGGGAATCAGGTCAGGATGCAAACGCAGGGCTGGGGGTGGGTGCAGGAGCCGTCCCACCGCGGCCATGACAACAGCTCCGTGCTCACCAGTTGTGAGGAGAACTCCTCCAGGCCCAGGAGGGAGAGGGCGAAGTGGATGCAGTTGTTTGTGCAGAGAGAATACTCAGCTTCGCTGTCCATTGCTATCCTGACTTTACTCCGCAAGTCATTGAGATCGACCCCATCTTTTTTCCGGTAAATGTGGCATTCCCCCCTCTCCCTTTTCAGGGCCTCAAAGCCTTGTTTGCTGATCAGACCATTGTGCTCCCTGCCTGTGCCTGGAAAAGCAAGAGCCGCCCATCACCCTCACCCGGCCACCGCAGCCACGTTGGCCAACACCACGGGCCGAACGGGAGCAGGGGCTGGGGCGCTTACTCTGGAAGTGAATGACCTCTCCATCCCCGCAGTAGACGGCTGCATGTTTGAAGAGGGCCCTGCTGATGAAGTTAGCATTGCTCTCAGGGAAGAGCAAGATGTCCCCAGGCTGCAGATCTCTCTCTGACACCTCCTTAAAGATGTCCTCCTGCCCAGGGAGGCTCTTTGACCACAGAAACTTGACTGACGTATACTCCCTCTGCCAACAGCACCAGGGAGGGGAGGTGAGGAGCTGGCAGAACAAGCCCCATCACACCCCAACAGCCCCAGACCCCCACTCTGCCAGCAGAGGTTGGGCCAAGCTGTGAGAGGAACAGAAAAGGGGGGTCAGCGCCGTGCTCGTGCCGTCCTGCCCGTGCGCCAGGGCAGGGTCCCAGCTGCCATCACACCCTGCCCGGGATGGATCCTGCCAGGCACAAGGGCTCGGGCAAGAGTCACCCATCCTTCCCAACGGCTCCGAGCTGGAGCCGTCCCGGGACAAGCCCTGTGCATCTTCCCCTCCCTGTCCTGCTCTGACCACGGTCCAGGCAGCTGCGTGCAATGGGTGGGGGAGCCGGGAGCGCGCTTACCGCGATACTATCTGGAACTCTGGAACCGGGAAATATGCGAGCGAAGAACTTCATCATTGTTTTTTCTGGGACGGTGCTGGTGACAGAGCCGGGCTGCTCGCTCCGCCAGGGGCTGAGGGAAATGCAGGGGATGGGTGGATCAGCAGCAGGGACGAAACCTGACCTCACATCCTTCCTGACACACAGGAGGCGGAGAAAGGCTGAAAGCCAAACCCCGAGTAGAACAAAGTGCAGAGAAGCCCCGGGAGGCATTTCAACTTCTTAAAGCTGCAATTAATTTGGTAATTCCAATGGAAATGTTAAGTCTGGCAAAGGAAGCAGGGGGAGGGGGAGACCCTGGAAAGGCTGTGGAGTGCGAGGAGCTGCAGGACATGTCCAAAAGTGCGTGTCCTGCAAGGGGCCCCGGGGAGCCAAGAGCAGCTGCTGCTGCGGGGGGGCAGGAGGGGGTGGCTGCACCAGGGCTGGGACGTCGCTCAGCGGCGGCTTCGGGGAAAGGAGCTGCTGGGAACTGTACAGTGTCACCAGCAACAAGCGCCACAGGGTTGGCACAACCTCATTCCCTGGAAGGACTTCGGAATGGTGGCTGCAACCCAAACCAAGCCCATCCTCAGGCTCAGGTTTCAGCCGGCGGTGCTGGGAGGAGGAGCGGGGCCACAGTCCCGCCACCGTCTGCAGGGCCACCACCCCGGCTGCAGCCATGCTGTCCCTGCCTCCGGTGCAGCAGCTGCTGCAGCAGCTGCCGGTGGGGCCGGCCGGGCGCCCAAAAGCACCGTTGGGTGCTGACACAGCTGAGGAGGTGACGAGCCCCGATCCGCGGGGGGGCGGGTGCCGACAGGGCTCCAGCCGCACTGACCTGCACTGTCAGGGAGACCCAGCGGTACCTCTACCCGGCTGAGCAGTAAGTGGCTTAAAGGTGCAATGCTAAAATCGAGATATTGTCTTGAATGAGTGCAATTGTGATTTGTTTGCATATTTGAGCTTAGTATTTGGCTTGCGTCTTTGAGCTCAGTATTTTAGTTTGTATATTTATATTTGGTACCAAAAGAATTTTGTTTGGGGAGATAATTACAAAATGAGAACCGGTTCCATTACTAAAGTACCACCTTGCTCCCCCTTAAGATGCATCTGTACACATGAGAGTTAATTAGTGGGGGAAGTGATTTGAATGTGAAATTCTGAGTTAGCTGTATTGCAGTTAGTGTTGTTCTGTGGATGGACTGATTTTGATCTAAAATTAATCTAAAGGATTGATGCTTAATATGCTCTTTATTGACATCTGTAAGAAATTACAAAAGGTAGGAGCTGAGAGATGTGACTATAGCTCAGCTAATTGAAGTTGCTTATAAAGTTTATAGTCACAGGAGCTAAATGAAGAGAAAAAAAATATATATATATATATACACACCTTTTGAGCTGGGTTCAGAAGTAGGGATACAGCAGTTAGTCTTGTTATTTACAAGTCAGCCAGCAAATGACATTTGGAGGAAGTTACAGAAACAGAATGTAACAGAAAGTAGGAATTTGGAAACATTGTTAGATGAAGCCTGGGAAGTATTTAGCAACAAGTGTAGGGAACAGTTAATGAAGAACTGTTGTTTTTACATAAGTGAGGACCCTCAGGTCCTTGACCCCAGCAGGGGGGAAGGACCAAGGGACATCGGACTATGAATCCTGAATGTAAAACACAGTCTCTTCCCAGAATATATACTAACATCTGTATATATTCCAATACCTGTATTGACAGGTTAATTTAGGGGGAAGTGTAGCCAAAGCACCAGGAATCCATATGTTAAATAGATTGATAAGGGGAAGGGTGTTGTAAGTGTCGGGGTGGTCTGTAAACCCTGCAGTACCAACCAATGGGGAACAGGGGAGGGATATTGCAGCCAGGATTTTGGGGGATATAAGCAGGGGCTTTTTGCCCTACTAAGTGTGCTGACCTTTACGTCCAACACCCGGTCTTGCAAAATCATTATTAAAATATGCTTTGCCAAGAGATCCTGCCTGGGTCTATTATATTTGCAAAACAATTGTTTCCTACAGAGGGAAGAAGAAGACCGTCAGAAGGATAGGTGTGTGATAGTAGCGGTACTACAAGAGAGTAGGGAACTGAGAAGTGGAAGGGCTGGAAGGTTTCCAAAGTCTTTAGAAAGGGATCAGTGTGCATGGTGTGGGAAACAAGGACATTGGCAAAATGAAGGTCGAGAAAGGCGCAGAGGAAGTAGGTGAAGGGAGAATCGGACAGTAGCAAATGTTGAAAGAGACTGACGGGCACCTGGGGAATCCACCCTGGCAGATCCACTGGTTGTAATGAAGCTAGGGAAAGAACAAAACAAGTAGAATTTTTGGTAGATATGGGAGCAACATTCTCAGTTCTCAATCGAGTGTTAATGCCAATAAGTAATGAATACATAGTAGTAAAGGGAGCCACTGGCCACAGTGAAAGAGTATATTTTTATGCTAGGGTAATTTTACACCAGCTGCATCAGAAAACTCATTGGGGAACCCGAGCATCGTGTGATGGGTTTCTTAAGAATTTTGGGTGTTTCGGGATATTTGAACTAGCAAAACAAATCACCCATGGATGCATAACTTGTCAAAAGATAAATAAAGGAAACATGAGGAGGGCCCAAGCAGGAGGAAGAAAAACTGCGTATAGATCTTTTGAAAGGATCCAAGTAGATTGTACAGAATTTCCGAAAGTGGAACAGCACAAATATCTGCTAGTTATAGCAGATCAATTAACACACTGGGTTGAAGCCTTCCCGGCAGTGAGAGCTAATGCCCCGTTTGTGGCCAAGATATTGTTAGAACATATCGTCCCAAGGTTTGGGATGATTCTGGCCATTGATTCAGAGCAGTGAACGCATCCAAAATACTAAAGGCCGTAGGATCTGCTTTAGGCATAGCCTGGGAATATCATACTCCATGGCATCCCCAGAGTTCTGGAAGGGTAGAGAGAATGAATCAGACTCTGAAACAACAACTATCTAACTTGATGACTGAAACCCAATTCTCTTGGATAAAGTGTTTGCCTTTAGCCTTACTGAACATAAGAACAATGCCTAATTCAGGTACTGGCCTTTCCCCTTATGAAATGTTGTATGGCATGCCGTTTACTCAGTGGATGCCAACATCCCCTCCTGAAACTGAAGATTTCTCTTTCCAGCACTATGTGATCACAGTAAACAAATATCAAAATGAACTAAGAAAGAAAGGGATTTTAAATCAGACTCCGCCTTTAGAGTTTCCGATTCATAAAATACAACCCGGGGATAAAGTGCTAATTAAAACCTGGAAAGAAGCAACTCTAACCCCACAATGGGAAGGGCCTTTTCTTGTTTTATTAACTACAGAAACGGCCGTTCGGACTGCAGAGAAAGGATGAACACATGTCTCTCGAGTTAAAGGACTACTGATGGAAGAAAGAACCTGGAAAGTAACTCAGGGACCGGGGGAATTGAAATTGAAATTGACACGGGATTGCTGGTGTAACTACTATCAGTATTATTAATATGAATGTCCAGTATAAATGGAAATAGAATGTTTTAATAGTTAAGTGTGTTGAACCAAGTTGTATATGTAATTCTCTTATTTGTATTTGATGTTTAGGTTGTAATGGACTGTGGCATAAGCATATCCACAAAGGGAACTTACCGAGAGGATTGTGTAATAAATGTCTAAGAATAGAAGATAAGGAAACCAGAGCTCGGTTGAGGATTCTAGTCGCCACTGGAAGAATAGAAAAAGAATAGCAAAGAATGGTGGGAGGTATTTACTAAAGGGGTGAATGGAAATTCAGAGTGTCCACCAGTGATGAGAAGAATAGAGTGTAGAAAGAGAAATCAAATTGCGTGTTGCTCCTGTTGTTCCTGGGAAGTGAAGGCCAAGAGCTGGGAAACGATAAAAAGTCACCACGCTAACGGCAAAAATAGGAAAGGAGGGAACACTGCCCTTGCTGCCGAGAAGATGACGAACTTGGCTGCCAGCTGCAGCCTGGTAGGCCAGAGAGGCAGAGGGTGAAACCTGGACCTGATCCTCTTGCTAGGAGTGGTGACTTATTGATCCCAACCTAGCCTGGCTAATCCCTGTACCAAGTGCTACGAGCGAGTGAGAATAGGAGGACTAACCCAATATGTTCTAAATTATCACACTCATATTAATTCTGGATGTTATGATAGAACAAAACTGGAGAAGTGTGAAATCCAAAAGCAGAAGTTATGGGTAGCAACTAACCCAGAGAAAGGTGGACTCGGTGTAGGCTCTGTCTCCTGCCCTAGGGGAGAACGGAATATCTGTTTTACACAAGCTGGTATGTGGGGCTGTTCAGATGGAGGGGGAGTGAAAGATCAGTATAAGGAGGAATTAGTTAAGAGTGCAACTCAGGAATTAAAAAGAAAGCAAGAGAAACAGAAATTGGTACAGAAAAGTGGTGATTGGTATGAGGAAATAAGGCAAGAAGACAAGGAATTACAATTACCAACAGTAGGGAAAAACCTGTTTAAAGATCTTATGGAAAAGATAGCCCGGGAATTAAATGTCACCTCATGCTGGATGTGTGTGGGGTCTCAAATGGCAGAACAGTGGCCTTGGAGAGGAGAGAGTGTAAGGATTACTGGTATGGAACAGAACTCATGGAACTTGAGAAAAAAAGACCAGAAGGATCGGTATTAAGTCACTTAATAATAGGGCAGATATGCATATCAAGGAATGATGGTAAACTAGATTTTTCTGAATACGTTGGACAAACCCCTTGTAAGTTAGTGTTGCAGACAAATTCATTAAATACCTCTATTCCTCCCACTTGGTGGCCAGGTCCACCTCCTGGATGTTGGTCTTGAAACTGTAGCCTGGAAAATGAAACTATATGCTGGAAAAATCAATGCAAAGCAAACCCCTTTGAGGAAATCGGGGATTTAAGGAGATATTGGCAGAAACCTGGCTCTACCTATATAGACGAACCATGGAAAGCCCCTGATGGATTATTTTGGATATGTGGGAATAGAGCCTATAATGAGTTAATACCTAGGTGGAGAGGGTCCTGTACTACAGGGATAATTCAACCAGCATTTTTCCTTTTACCAAAGGAAAAAGGGAGTCATCTAGGGAAACCTCTGTACGGAACTTTAAACAGAGAGAAGAGGATTTTAATAAATGCCCCCATAGGAGGAACGCAAACTTGGAAAGATGATGAATGGCCTGCGAAAAGGATAATTGAATACTATGATCCAGCCACCTGGGCCCAAGATGGAAGCTGGGGATACTGTACCCCAATATATATGCTAAACCGAAATATTCGGTTGCAAGCAGTGGCTGAAATAATAAGCAACTGGACATCTGAGGCACTGAATCTCATAGCAAGACAATTGTCTCAGACCAGAGCTGTAGTGTACCAAAATCAGATAGCCTTAGATTATCTTTTAGCTGAAGAGGGGGGCGTCTGTGGGAATGGAATACTTCTGAGTGTTGTTTGGAAATAGATGCCAATGGGGAAGCTATAATGAAAATAGCAGAAGAGATAAAACGAGTTGCACATATACCAGTACAGAAATGGAATTCTATACTTACTAACCACTGGTGAGATAACTTATTTGGGGGAGCCTGGTGGAAGACAATAGGATTCATGATATTATGTGCATTTCTGGCTTTACTGTTTGTGCCATGTACGATCCCGTGTTTTATTCGGTTAACACATTCAGTAGTCCAAGGCATGCAAATCTCAGCCATGCCTATAGATCCTGAAATGGCAACAAAAGGAACGGGAAATAAATTAATTATTTTAAAAGATAACACCAAACTGGACGTAGCCACCGCTAGGCAAGTGCTAGCTAACGTTGAGGCCAAAGCACCAATCAATAGGACAAAAAGTAAAGGGGGAATTGTGAGAAATGCAGTTGGATTCATGCTGAGATGATGTTTAATGTTTACAGATATAACCAAATGAGGCACGGGCTCTGAACCTGGAAAAAGGAAAAGGTGGTTAAGTTCTATGTAAAAAGTTGTGAAACTTGTTTATGAAGTTATATTGATAGAGGGAACTAAAATTTTAAGGATTAACCAACCACATAATGAGTGCTTACTAGCGAACTAACACTTTAAGCCACATGATGAATGCCTAGTTTAGAGCTGTATGTAACCAATTTTGTTAAGAAAAAAACAGAATCTCATCGAATGTCGAGATAAGAAGTTTTACAGCACCAGCTGTAACCTTGAGGAGACAAGATCGCCAAGATTTACAGCAAAAGGGGGCGGCAGTCTGGTTTCGGTCGACTTGGCAGCTTGGGTTCCAGCCAATTCATCATAATGTGCCAAAGGTAACAAGTTCACTGTAATGAAGCTGAAGGAGCTTCATCCAAAGACCCCCAAAGACCCCTCCTCAAAATCACCAAGTGACACCACGCAGGCGCAACAGGGAGGGTCAAGGAGGAGACTATGGAAATGATTATCTGAGACTCATTTTAATAAGAAGCGGGGAGAGGTTATGAATATGTACAGGCATTCCTGGGGTCATTATGAATATGTAATACCTTACTGTATTTAAGCACACTGCTTATTGTTAAAAGGTGTGCGTGCTGGGCGGAGTGAATCCCCTGCACACCCAGTGCTGTTTTGCTTATGGTTTAATGAACACGATTAAATGAATTGCATTAAATGTTGCTGTTAATAAGGAAAAAGCGTGAGTAATTTATTTCAACGGGCATGGTCAGATCTTCAAGGAGGATTTTGGGAGCAAGTTGAAGCCTGGGGACATCTAGCTGTTTCCCTTCGACAGAAGCAATAACATAATTTTCCAGATCATCTTCAGACATGCAGCCGACTACTGTGGGGATGGCGAGGTCATTCACTTTGCGGGTAAGCGCCAGACCCCCTGGTCCCGTTCTTGTTGTAGTGATCCTCAAAGTGTGGCCAGCGGCTGTGGTGGCCGGGCCAGGGTGATGGGCGGCTCTTGGTGGTCCAGGCACCGGCACTCAGAGGAAACGTGATGTGATCAGCAGTCGGACGACTTCTGGTGTGATCGCCAGAGAAGGTTTGGTGAAAATGAAAAAGGAGAGGTGAAACTACCTTATTTACCAGAAAAAAGATGGGGTTAATCTCAATGATTTCCGGAGGAAAGTCAAGTAGGCGATGAAGAGCAAAGCCGAGTATTGCGCCAGCAAGAACAACTACATCCACTTCACCCTCTCCCTCCTGGGCCTGGAGAAGTTCTCCTCAGAACTCGTGAGCACGGAGCTGGTGTCATGGCCGCGGTGGGACGGCTCCTGCACCCACCCCCAGCCCTGCGTTTGCATCCTGACCTGATTCCCCCTGGGGTGCCCATGGGCGGTGGGGACAGCGGTGGGGACAGCGGAGCCCCCTGCACATGGACAGCTTTCTCTTGCAGGTGCAAATCCAAGATGAAGGTGACAGCAGCAGCAGCAGTGGGGCTGTGAGTATCCTCATGTCAGCCCCCTGGCAGGGGTTGGGGTCCCTGGGAGGAATGTGGGGTCCAAGACAGGGCTGTGTCACCAGGAGAACTGGATCCTCACTGAGGGATGGGATCCCGTGGGATGACACTGTGGTCCTGGGAGGGCTTTGGGGCTCCTCAGGGACTGTGTGATCCCTCAGAGGGTTTTGGGGTTCCCATGAGGGTTTTGGTGTCCCATCCGCACGGGCTGGGAAGGGCAGGGCAAGGGATCACGGGTCCGTCCCCCCTTTCCAGGCCATCGGAAGCGCCCCCAGCCCGGTGGGGCAGGGGAGCAGCCACACGGCGTGAGGGGTGGCAGCCCCGTGTCCCCTGAGGATGATCCCCCCGACCCACAGAGGAACCTCAGCATCGCCCTGCGCACCCCAACTACTCACCCAGGGAAGGAGCTTTTGTTTGGGAGGGTGGGGGACGTTGCTTTCTGCTTCCTGGAGCTTAATTGCCATGCGCTCATCAGATGTTTTATTAAACTTTGCTACCTGAAACGAGCCTGATTTTACCTACAGCCTCAGTCCTGCCTGATGGGCTGAGAGAGCTGCCCGGCTGACACCAGCCTCTGGGGCTTCTTGGCTGCCCAGGATAATAATGAGTGAAACACCGGCCAGTATCAGTATCACCAGTGAAGAACAGTAATAACAGCAACAATCAGCAGCTATATAATAAAATAAATAATGCAATAGAAAATATAACATTTGGTGACTGTTTGGTGGGAATGGTGGGATGTCTGTGAGGATGCCGGCTTGGTGGGAATGGTGGTATCCTCCTGAAGATGCCGGTTCTGGGGACGGCTGTGTCCCTGTGAGGATGCTGGGTCAGTGGGGACATTGGCATCCCCATGAGGACATCAGGCCTGCGGGGATGGCTGCAATGCCACGAGTTTGCCCTGTGTCTGGGGACAAGACACAGAGCCCTTCCTCTGTCCCCTTCCTGAGATGGGAAAATGCCACCACTGCCCCATTTTTTAAGGGATATCCATCCCTACAGAACATGCGATGCCATGTCCACCCAATGTTTCTGTTGTGTCACCCACGGAACGATGCTTGACCACAGCCACCATCGCCAGAAGCTCCCAGGGGGCTCCTTGGGGTGGCCCAGCAGATGGTGACAGCGCTGTGGCCCTGATCCTCCTCATGGCACCACTGGCTGAAACCTGAGCCTGAGGATGGGGTTGAGGTTGGGTTGCAACCACAATTCCGATGCCCTTCCCAGGGAACGAGGCCACTCCGGGGTGTCACATCCCAGGTGACATCTGTCGTGCAGCTGGGGCTTGGGGACATTGCAGGGAGCTCCTTCCCCGGGCACTTTGAGTGGCTCAGTCCTGGCCCGGACCCCATGTCATGATGGGACACTGGGCTGGGTGGCGGGGTGGCACCATGGGACACCTGTGGGTGTGTCCCCCAGGTGATGAGGTGTCACCTGGTGGGCATTTCTCTTGTCCCATATCCATGAATGGCTCACGGGGACAGTGACAGATCTGGTGTGGCCACAAGGGGACAGGCTGTGGGGAGGGCAGCACGCAGGTGATGGGGACACTGCTGGGGGTCAGCAGCTGGGGACACTGCCAGGCTGGGGGACACTGCACAGCACAAGCAGCAGGGCTGGCACGGTCACCAAGGTGGGTTTTTGGCAGGGCGATGTGACATCACAGATGTTGGGGACAGAGAGGTTCTCAGGATGGAGCTGGGCACAACTCCATGTCTCCAGCTCACTGGGCATCAGGATTTCTCTTTGCAGATGAACCTCCTCACCAGGTAATGGGGCAACTTGCGGGAGAGCACCCACACCCAGGAGGTCCCATGTATTTTGTGGCACCCGTCACCCATGGACTCTGTGGATGGGACCGGCCCGGTTCTGAATGTGGGGGTCAGGGGGATGGGGGTTTTTGGGGGCTGCATGGACTCAGTGCTGATGGAGGGGGTTTGGTGCTCAGCACCTGGAGGAGATGACCCCTTCTCCAAGGGTTTCCCCACCCATGGAGACCCAAGCTGTGCCCAAGCCTGAAGGAACAGGGGATGAGCAGAGGGTCAGTGATGCTGCTGCTGTCCCAGAGCACCAGTGACCCTGAGACACTGATGGGTCCCCATGCGGTGACAGGGAGACCATCCACCTGGAAGGTGAGCCCCAGCAGGTGGTCACAGCATGAGGACGTCCCTGTGCAAGAGACACGGGGCACAGTGTCCCCTCTGCCCCACAGGCAGCTCGGGGACGTCCCATCGGGGATCATGGAGAAGCACAGCAAGAGCCACCTCCTGCAGATGTTGGATCCGGCCAAGGTGCTGCGAAGATGACAATGTGGGTGCGGGACACACGGGAATGGAAGATCCTTAACCTGAGGATCGGTGTCGTGGTGGTGCCTCTGGCATCGCTCTTGCGTGGCAATGGATGGTTTGCATGGGGAGGCTGTGCCAATCGTGTGGAACTTTTGTTGTTTTCACTTTCACTTTCCGGTTCCCAGCAGCTCCTTTCCCCGAAGCCGCCGCTGAGCGACGTCCCAGCCCTGGTGCAGCCACCCCCTCCTGCCCCCCCGCAGCAGCAGCTGCTCTTGGCTCCCCGGGGCCTCTTGCAGGACACGCACTTTTGCACATGTCCTGCAGCTCCTCGCACTCCACAGCCTTTCCAGGGTCTCCCCACCACCTGCTTCCTTTCCCAAACTTAACATTTCCAGTGCAATGAGCAAATTAATTGCAGCTTTGAGAAGTGGAAAAACCACCCAGGGCTTCTCTGCACTTTGTTCTCTTTGGGGTTTGGCTTTCAGCCTTTCTCCGCCTCCTGTGTATCGGGAAAGATGTGAGGTCAGGTTTCGTCCCTGCTGCTGAACCACCCATCGCCTGCATTTCCCTCAGCCCTTGGAGGAGCGAGCAGCCCGGCTCTGTCACCAGCTCTGTCCCAAAGGAAACTATGCTAAGACTCGCTGCTGCCATTGTTGGCAGCATTGTAGGTGCTGCAGGAATTGCAGGTGTTGGTGCCAGCCTGGTAAGTACGCTCCAATCTCTGCACCCCGTTGCACTCAGGTGCCTGGACCGTGGTCAGAGCAGGACAGGGAGGGGAAGATGCACAGGGCTTGTCCCGGGACGGCTCCAGCCCTGACCTCAGCTCAAAAGCTGTATGTATAGATATATATATATATATATTTTTTTTCTCTTCATTTAGCTCCTGCGATTATAAAATTTATAAGCAACTTCAATTAGCTGATCTATAGTTACATCTCTCAGCTCCTACCTTTTGTAATTTCTTACAGATGTCAATAAACAGCATATTAAGCATCAATCCTTTAGATTAATTTTAGATCAAAATCAGTCCATCCACAGAACAACACTAACTGCAATACAGCTAACCCAGAATTTCACATTCAAATCACTTCCCCCACTAATTAACTCTCATGTGTACAGATGCATCTTAAGGGGGAGCAAGGTGGTACTTTAGTAATGGAACCGGTTCTTATTTTGTAATTATCTCCCCAAACAAAATTCTTTTGGTACCAAATATAAATATACAAACTAAAATACTGAGCTCAAAGACGCAAGCCAAATACTAAGCTCAAATATGCAAACAAATCACAATTGCACTCATTCAAGACAATATCTCGATTTTAGCATTGCACCTTTAAGCCACTTACTGCTCAGCCGGGTAGAGGTACCGCTGGGTCTCCCTGACAATGCAGGTCAGTGCGGCTGGAGCCCCGTCGGCACCCGCCCCCCCGCTTCCTTCAGCAAGCTGGGCTGCCAAAGCTCTTATTAGTGTCTCATCTGGGGTATTACAACTGTTAGCCCAAACCAGTTTTTCTTACCTGGTATACATACAAAAAGCTAAATTTAATACACTGAGATGAGACACAGGTTATGACACACAAAATCTTATCACCACATGCACACAGTTGAAAGCTAAATTGCTCATTGTACAGATGGTTGTACTCTAAAGATTATTACAATAGACATGGAATGCCCGGGCACTGATAAAGATAACACACGATTACCAAGCTAGCTATTGGTTCAACAAACACTCATCATTTGCTTCGTCTGTCTCCGGCCGGTCTCCTCGCGGAGAACACAGAACCACGGATCGGGGCTCGTCACCTCCTCGGTTGTGTCAGCACCCAACGGTGCTTTTGGGTGCCCGGCCGGCCCCACTAACAACTGCTGCAGCAGCTGCTGCACCGGAGGCAGGGACAGCATGGCTGCAGCCGGGGTGGTGGCCCTGCAGACGGTGGCGGGACTGTGGCCCCGCTCCTCCTCCCAGCACCGCCGGCTGAAACCTGAGCCTGAGGATGGGCTTGGTTTGGGTTGCAGCCACCATTCCGAAGTCCTTCCAGGGAATGAGGTTGTGCCAACCCTGTGGCACCTGTTGCTGGTGACACTGTAGAGTTCCCAGCAGCTCCTTTCCCCGAAGCCGCCGCTGAGCGACGTCCCAGCCCTGGTGCAGCCATCCCCTCCTGCCCCCCCGCAGCAGCAGCTGCTCTTGGCTCCCCGGGGCCTCTTGCAGGACACGCACTTTTGCACATGTCCTGCAGCTCCTCGCACTCCAGAGCCTTTCCAGGGTCTCCTGACCCACCTCCCACCCTCTATTCCCAAACTTGGCATTTCCAGTGGAATTAGCAAATTAATAGCAACTTTAAGAAGTGGAAAAGCCCACCCAGGACTTAGCTGTACCTATTTCTTTTTGGTGTTTGGCTTTCAGCCTTTCTCCGCCTCTTGTGTGTCAGGAAAGATATGAGGTCAGGTTTCATCCCGCACCTGCTGAACCACCCATCCCCTGCATTTCCCTCAGCCCTTGGAGGAGGGAGCAGCCCGGCTCTGTCATTGACTCGGTCCCAGAGAAAACAATGCTACCAGCCAGCATTGCAAGCCTTTCCAGCAGTGTGTATGCAGTAAGTACGCTCCAATCTCTGCACCCTGATTGCACGCAGCTGCCTGGACAGTGGTCAGAGCAGGACAGGGAGGGGAAGATGCACAGGACTTGTCCCGGGACGGCTCCAGCTCGGAGCCGTTGGGAAGGACGGGTGACTCTTGCCCGAGCCCTTGTGCCTGGCAGGATCCATCCCGGGCAGGGTGTGATGGCAGCTGGGACCCTGCCCTGGCGCACGGGCAGGACGGCACGAGCACGGCGCTGACACCCCTTTTCTGTTCCTCTCTCCTTGCAGGTATCACAGTATCACAGTATGTTTAGGATTGGAAGGGACCTCAAAAGATCGTCTAGTCCAATCCTCCTGCTGGAGCAGGAACACCTAGGTGAGGTCGCACAGGAACATGTCCAGGCGGGTTTTGAATGTCTCCAGAGAAGGAGACTCCACCACTTCCCTGGGCAGCCTGTTCCAGTGCTCTGTCACCCTTACTGAGAAGAAGTTTCTTCTCAAATTTAAGTGGAACCTCTTGTGTTCCAGCTTGATCCCACTACCCCTTGTCCTATCATTGTTTGCCATGGAGAAGAGCCTGGCTCCATCTTCATGGCACTCACCCTTTATATATTTATAAACATTAATAAGGTCCCCCCTTAGTCTCCTCTTCTCCAAACTATAGACACCCAGCTCCCTCAGCCTTTCTTCATAAGGGAGGTGCTCCACTCCCTTAATCATCTTCGTTGCCCTACGCTGGACCCTCTCCAGCAGTTCCCTGTCCTTCTGGAACTGAGGGGCCCAGAACTGGACACAATATTCCAGATGTGGTCTCACCAGGGCGGAGTAGAGGGGAAGGAGGACCTCTCTCGATCTACTAACCACCCCCCTTCTAATACACCCCAGGATGCCATTGGCCTTCCTGGCCACAAGGGCACAGTGCTGGCTCATGGTCATCCTGTTGTCCACCAGGACCCCCAGGTCCCTTTCCCCTACACTGCTCTCTAATATGTAATCTCCCAACCTATACTGGAACCTGGGGTTGTTCCTGCCCAGATGCAGGACTCTACACTTGCCCTTGTTAAATTTCATTAGGTTATTCCCTGCCCAACTCTCCAGCCTGTCCAGGTCTCTGGATGGCAGCACAGCCCTCCGGCGTGTCAGCCACTCCTCCCAGCTTAGTGTCATCAGCAAACTTGCTGATAGTACACTCAATTCCCTCGTCCAAATCGTTAATGAATATATTGAATAATATTGGCCCCAGTACTGACCCCTGAGGCACTCCACTAGATACTGGCCTCCAACTAGACTCCGCACCATTGACTACCACTCTCTGGCTTCTCTCCCTAAGCCAGTTTGCAACCCACCTCACTACTCTATTGTCTAGACCACACCTCCTCAACTTAGCTGTGAGGATGCTGTGGGAGACTGTGTCAAAGGCTTTACTGAAGTCGAGGTAGACCACATCCACCGCTCTGCCATCATCCATCCACCTTGTTACAGTCTCATAAAAGGCTATGAGGTTGGTCAAGCATGACCTACCCTTGGTAAAGCCATGCTGACTGCCCCTAATAACCCTCTTATCCTTGATATGCCTTGAGATGGCACCAAGGACAAGCTGTTCCATTACTTTCCCAGGGACAGAGGTGAGGCTGACTGGTCTATAATTACCCGGGTCCTCCCTCTTGCCCTTTTTGAAGACTGGAGTGACATTTGCTTTCCTCCAATCCTCGGGCACCTCTCCCGTTTCCCAAGACTTGGCAAAGATGATGGAGAGCGGTCCAGCAATGACTTCAGCCAGCTCCCTCAGCACCCGCGGATGCATCCCATCTGGACCCATGGATTTATGGATGTCCAGACTATTTAATTGCTCCCTAACCCAGTCCTCATCAACTAAAGCAAACTCCTCCATTGACCTGGCTTCATCTGGGGTCTCAGGGGTACAGGGCTCCCCAGGACAGCCTCCGGCAGAGTAGACAGAGACAAAGAAGGCATTCAGTAATTCTGCCTTCTCTGTATCTTCTGTCACCAGGGCACCCACCCCATTCATCAGTGGGCCTACATTGCCTCTGGTATTAGTTTTATCTGCTATGTATTTGAAAAAGTTCTTTTTGCTGTCCTTGACCCCTATCGCCAGCTGTCATTCTAAGGAGGCCTTGGCTATCCTAGCTGCCTTCCTACATCCTCTAACAGCAGCCTTATATTCCTCCCAAGTGGCCAGGCCCTGCTTCCATGACCTGTAAACTCTCCTCTTCTGCTTGAGCATACCCAACAGATCCCTATTCAACCACCTAGGCCTCCTGGCTCCCTTTCTTGACTTCCCACGTGTGGGGATGCTCTGATCCTGAGCGTGGAAGAAGCAATCTCTGAATGCCACCCAGCTATCTTGGGCCCCTTTTCCTTCAAGCAGTCTTGCCCATGGGATTTCCCCCAGCAATTGCTTGAAAAGGCCAAAGTTAGCCCTGCTGAAGTCCAGGGTTGCAATTCTACTTGCTATTCTGTTCCTGCCACACAAGATGCTGAACTCCACCATCTCGTGGTCACTGCAACCCAGGCAGCCCTCAACCTTTACTGCTTCGACCAGACCCTCCTTGTTAGTGAGGATGAGATCCAGCAGTGCACCTCTCCTAGTCGGCTCCTCCACCATCTGCATGAGGAAGTTCTCATCAATGCACTGGAGGAACCTCCTGGCCTGTGGCTGGCTGGCTGAATGGTCCTTCCAGCAAACATCAGGGAAGTTAAAATCACCCACAACAACCATGGCCTGTGACTGTGAGGCCACTCTCAGCTGCCCATAGAAGGCCTCATCAACTTCCTCAGCCTGATGGTGTCGGGCAACACTGTAAGTAGGAGCTTGGAGAGACCTGTGGCAGCAGTGTGGGGGTCTGGGGGGTGTTAGGGTGTGATGGGGCTGGTTCTGCTGCCTCCTCACCTTACCTCCCTGGTGTGGTTCATAGACCACCAGATTTCTGCTGTTCAAGAGTGTCCACGGGCAAGGGGAGATCTTCAATGAGGTGTCAGAGAGGAGTTGCACCCTGGAGACATCTTGCTCTTCCCCTTGGACAGAAGCAATAACATCATTGTCCAGATGATCTTCAAACATGCAGCCGTCTACTGTGGGGATGACGAGGTCATACACTTTGTGGGTAAGCACCAGATCCCCTGCTCCCATTTGGTTGTAGTGATCCTCAAGGTGTGGCCAGCGGCTGTGGTGGCCGGGCCAGGGCGATGGGCAGCTCTTGCTTTTCCTGCCACTGGCACTCAGAGGAAACGTGATGTGATCAGCGGTCGGACGATTTCTGGTGTGATCGCCAAAGAAGGTTTGGTGAAAATGGAAAAGGAGAGGGGAAAGTACCTGATTTACCGGAAAATAGATGGGGTTAATCTCAATGATTTCCAGAGAAAAGTCAAGGAGGCGATGAACAGTGAAGCTGAGTATTGCGCCAGCAAGAACAACTGCATCCACTTCGCCCTCTTCCTCCAGAGCTTGGAGAAGTTCTCCTCAGAACTGGTGAGCACGGAGCTGGTGTCACGGCCGCGGTGGGACGGCTCCTGCACCCACCCCCAGCCCTGCGTTTGCATCCTGACCTGATTCCCCCTGGGGTGCCCATGGGCGGTGGGGACAGCGTTGGGGACAGCGGAGCCCCCTGCACATGGACAGCTTTCTCTTGCAGGTGCAAATCCAAGATGAGGGTGACAGCAGCTACAGTGAGACTGTGAGTGTCCCCATGTCAGCCCCCCTGGCAGGGTTTGGGTTCCATGGGAGAACTGTGGGACTAAAGGAGGGCTGAGTCTCGAGGAGGACTGGGGTCCTAAAGGAAGGATGGGTTCTCCTGGAAGGACCTCATGGGCCTAGAAGGATTTTTAGGACCCCAGCAGGGCTGTGGGGTTCCCAGCAGGGCTGGGCTCCAGATGCCACAGCTGCCAGAGGACCCATCTGCACGGGCTGGGAAGGGCAGGGCAGGGGCTCAGGGGACCGTCCCCCCATTTCCAGACCATCTGAAGCCCCCCCAGCCCAGTGGGGCAGGGGAGCAGCCACACGGTGTGAGGGGTGGCAGCCCCGTGTCCCCCGAGGACGATCCCGCTGACCCACAGAGGAGCCTCAGCATCGCCCTGCGCACCGCAACAACTCGCCCAGGGAAGGAGCTTTTCTTTGGAAGGGTGGGGGACGTTGCTTTCTGCTTCCTGGAGATTAATTGCCATGTGCTAATCAGATGTTTTATTAAATTTTGCTACCTGAAATATGTCTGATTTTGCATTCCTGCCTGAGTCCTGCCTGATGGGCTGAGAGAGCTGCCCGGCTGCCACCAGCCTCTGGGGCTTCTTTCCTGTCCAGGATGATAATGACTGAAACACCCATCAATATCAGTAATTACCAGTGAAGAACAATATTAACAGCAACAATAATGTTCTCTATAATTTAATAAATAATATGCAAAACATAATGTCTCAAGTGTCTTCATACATCATAAGATAGTTGCAGTGCATTGGCTTGCCTGCCTGCCGGGACCCTACACACCCGCTCTGTCACTCTCCCTCCACAACTGGATAGAGGGAGAAAAATACAATGAAAGGCTTGTGGGTCCAACTCTGGACAGGGAGATCACCCAGCAAGTGCCATCATGGTCAAAACAGGCTCGACTGGGGGAAATTAACTCCATTTATTGCCATTCAAATAAGAGAAGGACAATAAGAACAAAGGACAAAGTTCTGCCACATGCGTCCTTCCCAGGGGCTGCAGTTCTTCACAGGCTGCTCCAGCATGAGCTGCTGTCCATGGGGTGACAGGTCCTACCTGGTGCTGTCTCCATGAGCCTGTTGGGATGGGCTTCTTGAATGTCTCTCCCAGGGCCCTACGGCTCCCTATGGGTCCCACCAACCATGGCAGTGGGGTTGGGTACCATCACTGGTTGGGTGACACGGACATGAGACGCTGCAGGAGCTGCACTAGGACGTCAGTGATGACACAACTTCTGTCTGGGGTGACAGGTGGGAGTAGAGCTGTGCCACGGCCATCACCACCTGCCAGGAGACACCCGAGTGTCACCCACTGGGTACAGAATCCCCCAGGGCACCCAAAAGATCCCGGGTCACCCCAAGGCTCCTGCACTCACGTTCTGGTTGGGGCTGAGGAACTGGGTGCACTGGCAGTGGGTCAGCATGTTGATGATGAGCACCTGCCCCAACTCCTCCACGTGAATGAGCAGGTTGCAGAGCTTGCGGTAGTTCTTGTGGATGAGGTCGATGCGCTCGGGGCAGACCTCCTCAAACACCATTACCATGCTGCCGGCCACCAGCTGTGCAGGGAAAGCCCAGGGTGACCCACCGGGGTGGTGGCATCTCTGTGAGGATGCTGCTTGGTGGGAATGGTGGCATCACTGTGAGGATGCTGGCTCAGTGGGGATGTTGGCATCTCCATGAGGATGCTGGACCTGCAGGAATGGCTGCAACACCTCTAAGATGTGCTATCACTGTTGACAAGACACGGAGCCCTTTTCTGGTTCCATCCTGGAAATGGGAAAATGCCACCACTGTCCCATTTTCTAAGGGACATCCGTGCCTACCAAAGAGATGGGACCTGCAAAGCCACATCCACCCATAGCTCCTGAGGTGGCACCCATAAGACAATGCTCGGTCAGAGCCACCATCACCAGAAAGTCCCAGGGAGCTGCTTGGGGTGGCCCTGCAGATGGTGGCAGGTCTGTGGCACCGCTCCTCCTCACAGCACTGTCGCCTGAAACCTGAGCCTGAGGATGGAGTTTGCGTGGGGTTGCAGCCCCATTCCGATGCCCTTCCCAGGACACGTGCCAACCCTGTGGCATTTGTTGCTGGTGACACTGTACAGTTCCCAGCAGCTCCTTTCCCCGAAGCCACCGCTGAGCGACGTCCCAGCCCTGGTGCAGCCACCCCCTCCTGCCCCCCCGCAGCAGCAGCTGCTCTTGGCTCCCCGGGGCCTCTTGCAGGACACGCACTTTTGACCATGTCCTGCAGCTCCTTGCACTCCACAGCCTTTCCAGCGTCTTCCCCCCCTCCGCTTCCTTTCCCAAACTTAACATTTCCAGTGCAATGAGAAAATTAATTGCAGCATTGAGAAGTAGGAAAACCGCCCAGGGCTTCTCTGCACTTTGTTCTCTTTGGTGTTTGGCTTTCAGCCTTTCTCCGCCTCTTATGTATCAGGAAGGATGTGAGGTCCGTTTTTTTCCCAGCAGCTACTGAACCACCCATCCCCTGCATTTCCCTGAGCCCTTGGCGGAGCGAGCAGCCCGGCTCTGTCACCAGCTCTGTCCCAAAGGAAACTATGCTAAGACTCGCTGCTGCCATTGTTGGCAGCATTGTAGGTGCTGCAGGTGTTGGTGCCAGCCTGGTAAGCATGCTCCAATCTCTGCACCCCATTGCACACATCTGCCTGGACCGTGGTCAGAGCAGGACAGGGAGGGGAAGATGCACAGGGCTTGTCCCGGGACGGCTCCAGCTCGGAGCCGTTGGGAAGGACGGGTGAGTTTTGCCCGAGCCCTTGTGCCTGGCAGGATCCATCCCGGGCAGGGTGTGATGGCAGCTGGGACCCTGCCCTGGCGCACGGGCAGGACGGCACGAGCACGGCGCTGACACCCCTTTTCTGTTCCTGTCTCCTTGCAGCTGTGGACCAACACTGTAAGTAGGAGCTTGGAGAGACCTGCGCTGGCATTTTGGGGGTCTGGGAGCTGTTGGGGTCATAGAGCTGGTTCTGCTGCTGCTTGACCTTCTCTCCCTGGTGTGGTTTGTAGTCGACCAGATTTCTGCTGTTCAAGAGCATCCCTGGGCATGGGGACATCTTTGAGGAGGTGTTTGGAGGTGAGTTGCAGCCTGGCGACATCTTGCTCTTCCCCTTGAACAGAAGCAACGACATTGTCAGCAAGGCCCTCTTCAAACATGCAGCTGTCTACTGTGGGGATGGAGAGGTCATACACTTTGTGGGTAAGTGCCAGTCCCCCTGGCTCCTTTGGGGTTCTGGTGGTGGCCAAAGTGTGGCCAGTGTTTGTGGTGGCTGGGCCAGGGTGATGGGCAGCTCTTGCTTTTCTAGGCACGGGCACTGCTGGTCCCAGCAGCAGTCGGACGATTCCTGGACTGATCATTAAGTCAGGCTACCAAGCCCTGATAAAAGAAAGGGGGCAATGCCAGATTTACCAGAAGAAAGGTGGGGTTAATTTCAATGATTTCCGTAGTAGAGTCAGAAGTGCGATGAGAAGTGAAGCCAACTATAACGCCTACACAAACAACTGCATTCACTTCGCCCTCTCCCTCCTGGACTTGCTGGAGTTCTCCTCCGAACTCGTGAGCACGGAGCTGGTGTCACAGCCGCGATGGGACGGCTCCTGCACCCACCCCCAGCCCTGCATTTGCATCCTGACCTGATTCCCCCTGGGGTGCCCATGGGTGGTGGGGACAGTGGTGGGGACAGCGGAGCCCCCTGCACATGGACAGCTTTCTCTTGCAGGTGCAAATCCAAGATGAAGGTGACAGCAGCCATGGGGTCCTGGCAGCCACACAAGGCCAACCTGCTACAATTATATTATCATGTCTCATATCTGGTTATGTATTGTATATTATTTATTTTATTATTGGTATGATTATTGTTGTTATTATTATTGTTCTTCACTGGTAATTACTAGTATTGGCTGGTGTGTCAGTTATTATTAACCTGGGCAGCCAAGAAGCCCCAGAGGCTGGTGGCAGCCGGGCAGCTCTCTCAGCCCATCAGGCAGGACTGAGGCTGTAGGTAAAATCAGGCTCGTTTCAGGTAGCAAAGTTTAATAAAACATCTGATGAGTCCATGGCAATTAAACTCCAGGAACCAGAAAGCAACATCCCCCACCCTCCCAAAGAAAAGCTCCTTCCCTGGGAAGTTGTTGGGGTGCGCGGGGCGACGCTGAGGATCCTCTGTGGGTTGGGGAGATCGTCCTCGGGGGACACGGGGCTGCCACCCCTCACGCCGTGTGGCTGCTCCGCTGCTCCTCTGGAGGGGCTGGGCTACAAGTGTCCTGGAAAGGTGGGACTGTCCCCTGAACCCCTGCCCTTCCCAGCCCATGCAGATGGGTCCCCTGGAAGCGCTGGCATCTGGAGCCCAGCCCTGCTGGGGACCCCACAGCCCTGCTGGGACCCCAAAGCCCTGTGGGGGACGGAACAGACATGCTGGGAAGCCCACATCCCTCCCAAAGGCCCCAGCCCTCTCAGTGACTTCACAGCCCCCCTGGGGCACTCAGCCCCCTGGGAACCTCATCCCATCTGACATCACAGCCCTTCTGGGAATCCTGGTCTTGCCTGGGTCTCAGACCTCCCTGTGGCACTAACAGCCCTCCTGGAGACCCCAGTTGTGTGTGGGCACCCCAGCCCTCCTGGGGACCCCAAAACCTCCTTGGAGATCCTGAATCCCTCCCCACAGGCCCCAGCTCTCCTGGAGATACCTGTCTGCTTTGGGGACCACAAAGCCCTTCTGGGGACCCAAAAGCCCTCGTGGGGATCCTGATGCTCATTCGTCTTTGGGACCCTGGTGACTTGGGCCCCATGAGGAAGCCAAATCCCTCCTGGATACCCCAAAGCTCTACCAGCCCACAGCCTTTCCTTGGAGAACTGACATGGGGATACTCACCTCCCCAGTGGAGCAGCTGTCACCTTCATCTTGGATTTGCACCTGCAAGAGAAAGCTGTCCATGTGCAGGGGGCTCCGCTGTCCCCACCGCTGTCCCCACCGCCCATGGGCACCCCAGGGGGAATCAGGTCAGGATGCAAACGCAGGGCTGGGGGTGGGTGCAGGAGCCGTCCCACCGCGGCCATGACACCAGCTCCGTGCTCACCAGTTGTGAGGAGAACTTCTCCAAGCCCAGGAGGGAGAGGGCGAAGTGGATGCAGTTGTTTGTGCAGAGAGAATACTCAGCTTCGCTGTCCATCGCTATCCTGACTTTACTCCACAAGTCATTGAGATCGACCCCACCTTTTTTCCGGTAAATGTGGCATTCCCCCCTCTCCCTTTTCAGGGCCTCAAAGCCTTGTTTGCTGATCAGACCATTGTGCTCCCTGCCTGTGCCTGGAAAAGCAAGAGCCGCCCATCACCCTCACCCGGCCACCGCAGCCACGTTGGCCAACACCACGGGCCGAACGGGAGCAGGGGCTCGGGCGCTTACTCTGGAAGTGAATGACCTCTCCATCCCCGCAGTAGACGGCTGCATGTTTGAAGAGGGCCCTGCTGATGAAGTTAGCATTGCTCTCAGGGAAGAGCAAGATGTCCCCAGGCTGCAGATCTCTCTCTGACACCTCCTTAAAGATGTCCTCCTGCCCAGGGAGGCTCTTTGACCACAGAAACTTGACTGATGTATACTCCCTCTGCCAACAGCACCAGGGAGGGGAGGTGAGGAGCTGGCAGAACAAGCCCCATCACACCCCAACAGCCCCAGACCCCCACTCTGCCAGCAGAGGTTGGGCCAAGCTGTGAGAGGAACAGAAGAGTGGGGTCAGCGCCGTGCTCGTGCCGTCCTGCCCGTGCGCCAGGGCAGGGTCCCAGCTGCCATCACAGCCTGCCCGGGATGGATCCTGCCAGGCACAAGGGCTCGGGCAAGAGTCACCCGTCCTTCCCAACGGCTCCGAGCTGGAGCCGTCCCGGGACAAGCCCTGTGTATCTTCCCCTCCCTGTCCTGCTCTGACCACCGTCCAGGCAGCTGCGTGCAATGGGTGGGGGAGCCGGGAGCGCGCTTACTGCGATACTATCTGGAACTCTGGAACCAGCAAACTTGCGAGCGAAGAAATTTATCATTGTTTTCTCTGGGACGGTGCTGGTGACAGAGCCGGGCTGCTCGCTCCTACTGGGGCTGAGGGAAATGGAGGGGATGGGTGGCTCAGCAGCAAGGACGAAACCTGACCTCACATCCTTCCTGACACAAAGGAGGCGGAGAAAGGCTGAAAGACAAACCCCGAGTAGAACCGGAATCGGAAAGTGAAAGTGAAAACAGCACAAATGCAGCCATGAGTGTCACCCAGCCAGTGACGGTACCCAACCCCACTGCCATGGTTGGTGGGACTCATGGGGAGCCGTAGGGCCCTGGGAGAGACCTTCAAGAAGCCCATCCCAACAGGCTCATGGAGACAGCACCAGGTAGGACCTGTCACCCCATGGACAGCACCTCATGCTGGAGCAGCCTGTGAAGAACTGCAGCCCCTGGGAAGGACACATGTGGCAGAACTTTGTCCTTTGTTCTCATTGTCCTTCTCTTATTTGAATGGCAATAAATGGAATTAATTTCCCCCAGTCGAGCCTGTTTGACCATGATGGCACTTGCTGGGTGATCTCCCTGTCCTGAGTTGGACCCACAAGCCTTTAATTGTATTTTTCTCGCTCTGTCCATTTGTTGAGGGAGAGTGACAGAGCGGATGCGTGGGGAACCAGTCCCGCAAAAGGCCAGCCCACTACAACTTTCTTATAATGTATGACAGACACATAAGACATTATGTATTGCATATTAATAATTTTATTATAGAGATGATTTTTGAAGTTGTTATTACTGTTCTTCACCCATAATTACTGATATTGGCCAGTCATGATTACTGATATTGGACAATCATGATTATCCTGGGCAGCGAAGAAGCGCCAAGAGGCTGGTGGCAGCCGGGCAGCTCTCTCAGCCCATCAGGCAGGACTGAGGCAGCAGAAGAAATAGGGCACGTTTGAAGTAGCAAAGTTCAAGAAAACATCAGGTTAGCACACAAAAAATGAAGCTCCAGGAAGCAGAAAGCAACGTCCCCCACCCTGGGTGAGGGGTTGGGGTGCGCGGGGCGATGCTGAGGCTCCTCTGTGGGTCGTGGGGATCATCACTGGGGGACACGGGGCTGCCACCCCTCACGCCGTGTGGCTGCTCCCCATCCCCGCTGGGCTGGGGGGGCTTCAGATGGCCTGGAAATGGGGGATGGTCCCCTGAGCCCCTGCCCTTCCCAGCCCGTGTGGATGGGTCCCCTTTCAGCGCTGGCAGCCCTGCTGGGGACCCCACAGCCCTCCTGGGGACCCCAAATATTCTGAGGGACCCCATAGCCCTGCTGGCCATCCAAAAGCCATCCCTTGGACCCCACATTCCTCCGAGAGACCTCAAACCCTGCCCAGGGATTGACATGAAGATACTCACAGCGCCACTGCAGCAGCTGTGACATCAACCTTGGATTTGCACCTGCAAGAGAAAGCTGTCCATGTGCAGGGGGCTCCACTGTCCCCACCGCTGTCCCCACCGCCCATGGGCACCCCAGGGGGAATCAGGTCAGGATGCAAACGCAGGGCTGGGGGTGGGTGCAGGAGCCATCCCACCGCGGCTGTGACACCAGCTCCGTGCTCACCAGTTGTGAGGAGAACTTCTCCAAGCCCAGGAGGGAGAGGGCGAAGTGGATGCAGTTGTTTGTGTAGGCGTTATAGTTGGCTTCACTTCTCATCGCACTTCTGACTCTACTACGGAAATCATTGAGATTAACCCCACCTTTCTTCCGGTAAATCTGGCATTGCCCCCTTTCTTTTATCAGGGCTTGGTAGCCTGACTTGATGATCAGACCGGGAATCGTCCGACTGCTGCTGGGACCAGCAGTGCCCGTGCCTAGAAAAGCAAGAGCTGCCCATCACCCTGGCCCAGCCACCACAAACACTGGCCACACTTTGGCCACCACCAGAACCCCAAAGGAGCCAGGGGGACTGGCACTTACCCACAAAGTGTATGACCTCTCCATCCCCACAGTAGACAGCTGCATGTTTGAAGAGGGCCCTGCTGACAATGTCATTGCTTCTGTCCAAGGGGAAGAGCAAGATGTCGCCAGGCTGCAACTCACCTCCAAAAACCTCCTCAAAGATGTCCCCATGCCCAGGGATGCTCTTGAACAGCAGAAATCTGGTCGACTACAAACCACACCAGGGAGAGAAGGTCAAGTGGCAGCAGAACCAGCTCTATGACCCCAACAGCTCCCAGACCCCCAAAATGCCAGCGCAGGTCTCTCCAAGCTACTACTTACGGTGTTGGCCGATAGCTGCAAGGAGAGAGGAACAGAAAAGGGGTGTCAGTGCCGTGCTCGTGCCGTCCTGCCCGTGCGCCAGGGCAGGGTCCAAGCTGCCATCACACCCTGCCCGGGATGGATCCTGCCAGGCACAAGGGCTCGGGCAAAACTCACCCGTCCTTCCCAACGGCTCCGAGCTGGAGCCGTCCCGGGACAAGCCCTGTGCATCTTCCCCTCCCTGTCCTGCTCTGACCACCATCCAGGCAGATGTGTGCAATGGGGTGCAGAGATTGGAGCGTACTTACCAGGCTGGCACCAACACCTGCAATTCCTGCAGCACCTACAATGCTGCCAACAATGGCAGCAGCGAGTCTTAGCATAGTTTCCTTTGGGACAGAGCTGGTGACAGAGCCGGGCTGCGCGCTCCTCCAAGGGCTGAGGGAAATGCAGGCGATGGGTGGTTCAGCAGCAGGGACGAAACCTGACCTCACATCTTTCCGGATACACAGGAGGCGGAGAAAGGCTGAAAGCCAAACCCCAAAGAGAACAAAGTGCAGAGAAGCCTTGGGCAGTTTTTCCACTTCTCAAAGCTGCAATTAATTTGCTCATTCACTGGAAATGTTAAGTTTGGGAAAGGAAGCAGGTGGAGGGGGAGACCCTGGAAAGGCTGTGGAGTGCGAGGAGCTGCAGGACATGTGCAAAAGTGCGTGTCCTGCAAGAGGCCCCGGGGAGCCAAGAGCAGCTGCTGCTGCGGGGGGGCAGGAGGGGGTGGCTGCACCAGGGCTGGGACGTCGCTCAGCGGCGGCTTCGGGGAAAGGAGCTGCTGGGAACCAGAAAGTGAAAGTGAAAACAGCACAAATGCCACAGGGTTGGCACAGCCTCTCCATGCAAACCATCCATTGCCAGGCAAGAGCGATGCCAACACTACGGGCACAACACTGGTCCCTGGGGACAGCTGCTCCGGTCCCACATGTCCCTCAGGCCCATTGTCACCTCCATCGCTGCATTGCTGGGGACACCTGGGACAGCAGGTGGGCAGTGAGCTGGAGCCATCCCAGGACAAGCAATGTGTATCTTCCCCTCCCTGTCCTGCTCTGACCATGGTCTAGGCAGATGTGTGGAATGGGGTGCAGAGATGGGAACATGCTTATCATCCTTACTCCTGGTGACCCTGCAGGCCTCTCAGAGACCCAGCCCTTCTTCAGGTCCCCACAGCCCTCCAAGGGACCCCATGGCCGTCCTGTGGACCTGTTCATCCCTCTTCAGGACCCCACAGTTCCCCTGGAGTGCCCAGCCCCTGGTAACCCCATCCCATCTGGGCACCACTCACTCCTGGGGCCCCAATATCCCTCCTAGGTATCCTGGTCCTGCCAGCATCTCAGACTTCCCTGGGGCACCCACAGCCCTCCTGAAGACCCCAGTTGTGTGCAGGCTCCCCAGCCCTCCTGGGGACCCCAAAGCCTCCTTGGAGATCCTGAATCCCTCTCACAGGTCCCAGCTCTCCTGAACATACCTGTCTGCTCTGGGGACCACACAGCCCTTCTGGGGACCTCAAAGTCCTTCTAGGCCCATGAGGTCATTCCAGGAGAACCCATCCCTCCTTTAGGACCCCAATCCTCCTCGAGACTCAGCCCTCCTTTAGTCCCCACAGCCCTGCCATGGAACCCAAACCCCACTGGGCGGGCTGATATCGGATACTTACAGCCCCACCGCTGCTGCTGTCACCTTCATCTTGGATTTGCATCTGCAAGAGAAAGCTGTCCATGTGCAGGGGGCTCCGCTGGCCCCACCGCTGGCCCCACCGCCCATGGGCACCCCAGGGGGAATCAGGTCAGGATGCAAACGCAGGGCTGGGGGTGTGTGCAGGAGCCGTCCCACCGCGGCCGTGACACCAGCTCCGTGCTCACCAGTTCTGAGGAGAGCTTATCCAAGCCCAGGAGGGAGAGGGTGAAGTGGATGCAGTTGTTCTTGCTGGCGCAATACTCGGCTTCGCTGTTCATCGCCTCCTTGACTTTCCTCCGGAAATCATTGAGATTAACCCCATCTTTTTTCCGGTAAATCAGGTAGTTTCAACTCTCCTTTTTCATTTTCACAAAACCTTCTTTGGCGATCACACCAGAAGTCGTCCGACCGCTGATCTCATCACATTTCCTCAGAGTGCTGGTGCCTGGACCACCAAGAGCCGCCCATCACCCTGGCCCGGCCACCACAGCCGCTGGCCACACTTTGAGGATCACTACAACAAGAACGGGAGCAGGGGATCTGGCGCTTACCCGCAAAGTGAATGACCTCGCCATCCCCACAGTAGTCGGCTGCATGTCTGAAGATGATCTGGAAAATTATGTTATTGCTTCTGTCCAAGGGAAACAGCTAGATGTCCCCAGGCTTCAACTTGCCCCCAAAATCCTCCTTGAAGATCTGACCATGCTCGTTGAAATAAATTACTCACGCTTTTTCCTTATTAACAGCAACGTTTAATGCAATTCATTTAATCTTGTTCATTAAGCCATAAGCAAAACAGCACTGGGGGTGCAGGGGATTCACTCCGCCCAGCACGCACACCTTTTAACAATAAGCAGTGTGCTTAAATACAGTAAAGTATTACATATTCATAATGACCCCAGGAACGCCTGTACACATTCATAACCTCTCCCCGCTTCTTATTAAAATGAGTCTCAGATAATCATTTCCATAGTCTCCTCCTTGACCCTCCCTGTTGTGCCTGCACGGTGTCACTTAGTGAATTTGAGGAGGGGTCTTTGGGGGTCTTTGGATGAAGCTCCTTCAGCTTCGTCACAGTGAACTTGTTACCTTTGGCTCATTATGATGAACTGGCTGGAACCCAAGCTGCCAAGTCGACTGAAATCAGACTGCCGCCCCCTTTTGCTGTAAATCTTGGCTATCTTGTCTCCTCAAGGTTACAGCTGGTGCTGTAAAACTTCTTATCTCGGCATTCGATGAGGTTCTGTTTTTTTCTTAACACAATTGGTTACATACGGCTCTAAACTAGGCATTCATCATGTGGCTTAAAGTGTTAGTTCGCTAGTAAGCACTCATTATGTGGTTGGTTAATCCTTAAAATGTTAGTTCCCTCTATCAGTATAACTTCATAAACAAGTTTCACAACTTTTTACATAGAACTTAACCACCTTTTCCTTTTTCCAGGTTCAGAGCCCGTGCCTCATTTGGTTATACCTGTAAACATTAAACATCATCTCAGCATGAATCACAACTGCATTTCTCACAATTCCCCCTTTACTTTTTGTCCTACTGATTGGTGCTTTGGCCTCAACGTTAGCTAGCACTTGCCTAGCGGTGGCTACGTCCAGTTTGGTGTTATCTTTTAAAATCATTAATTTATACCCTGTTCCTTTTGTTGCCATTTCAGGATCTATAGGCATGGCTGAGATTTGCATGCCTTGGACAACTGAATGTATTAACCGAATAGAACACGGGATCATACATGGCACAAACAGTAAAGCCAGAAATGCACATAACATCATGAACCCTATTTTCTTCCACCAGGCTCCCCCAAATAAGTTATCTCACCAGTGGTTAGTAAGTATAGAATTCCATTTCTGTACTGGTATATGTGCAACTTGTTTTATCTCTTCTGCTATTTTCATTATAGCTTCCCCATTGGCATCTATTTCCAAACAACACTCAGAAGTATTCCATTCCCACAGATGCCCCCCTCTTCAGCTAAAAGATAATCTAAGGCTATCTGATTTTGGTACACTGCAGCTCTGGTCTGAGACAATTGTCTTGCTATGAGATTCAGTGCCTCAGCTGTCCAGTTGCTTATTATTTCAACCACTGCTTGCAACCGAATAATTCGATTTAGCATATATATTGGGGTACAGTATCCCCAGCTTCCATCTTGGGCCCAGGTGGCTGGATCATAGTATTCAATAATTCTTTGTGCAGGCCATTCATCATCTTTCCAAGTTTGCGTTCCTCCTATGGGGGCATTTATTAAAATCCTCTTCTCTCTGTTTAAAGTTTCATACAGAGGTTTCCCTAGATGACTCCCTTTTTCCTTTGGTAAAAGGAAAAATGCTGAATTATCCCTATAGTACAGGACCCTCTCCACCTAGGGATTAACTCATTATAGGCTCTATTCCCACATATCCAAAATAATCCATCGGGGGCCTTCCATGGTTCGTCTATATAGGTAGAGCCAGCTTTCTGCCAATATCTCCTTAAATCCCCGAATTCCTCAAAGGGGTTTGCTTTGCATTGATTTTTCCACCATATTGTTTCATTTTCCAGGCTACAGTTTCAAGACCAATATTCATGAGGTGGACCTGGCCACCAAGTGGGAGGAATAGAGGTATTTAATGAATTTGTCCGCAACACTAACTTACAAGGGGTTTGTCCAATTTATTCAGTAAAATCTAGTTTACCATCATTCCTTGATATGCATATCTGCCCTATTATTAAGTGACTTAATACCGATCCTTCTGGTCTTTTTTTCTCAAGTTCCATGAGTTCTGTTCCATACCAGTAATCCTTCTGGGCTTACACTCTCTCCTCTCCAAGGCTACTGTTCTGCCATTTGAGACCCCCCACACATCCAGCATGAGGTGACATTTAATTCCCGGGCTATCTTTTCCATAAGATCTTTAAACAGGTTTTTCCCTAGTGTTGGTAATTGTAATTCCTTGTCTTCTTGCCTTATTTCCTCATACCAATCACCACTTTTCTGTACCAATTTCTGTTTCTCTTGCTTTCTTTTTAATTCCTGAGTTGCACTCTTAACTAATTCCTCCTTATACTGATCTTTCACTCCCCCTCCATCTGAACAGCCCCACATACCAGCTTGTGTAAAACAGATATTCCGTTCTCCCCTAGGGCAGGAGACAGAGCCTACACCGAGTCCACCTTTCTCTGGGTTAGTTGCTACCCGTAACTTCTGCCCTTGGATTTCACACTTCTCCAGTTTTGTTCTATCATAACATCCAGAATTAATATGAGTGTGATAATTTAGAACATATTGGGTTAGACGTCCTATTCTCACTCGCTCATAGCACTTGGTACAGGGATTAGCCAGGCTAGGTTGGGATCAATAAGTCACCACTCCTAGCAAGAGGATCAGGTCCAGGTTTCACCCTCTGCCTCTCTGGCCTACCAGGTTGCAGCTGGCAGCCGAGTTCGTCATCTTCTTGCAGCAAGGGCAGTGTCCCCTCCTTTCCTATTTTTGCCGTTAGAGTGGTGAATTTTTATCATTTCCCAGCTCTTGGCCTTCACTTCCCAGGAACAACAGGAGCAACACGGAATTTGATTTCTCTTTCTACACTCTATTCTTCTCATCACTGGTGGACACTCTGAATTCCCATTCACCCCTTTAGTAAATACCTCCCACCATTCTTTGCTATTCTTTTTCTATTCTTCCAGTGGCGACTAGAATCCTCAACCGAGCTCTGGTTTCCTTATCTTCTATTCTTAGACATTTATTACACAATCCTCTCGGTAAGTTCCCTTTGTGGATATGCTTATGCCACAGTCCATTACAACCTAAACATCAAATACAAATAAGAGAATTACATATACAACTTGGTTCAACACACTTAACTGTTGAAACATTTTTATTTTCATTTATACTGGACATTCATATTAATAATACTGATAGTAGTTACACCAGCAATCCCATGTCAATTTCAATTTCAATTCCCCCGGTCCCTGAGTTACTTTCCAGGTTCTTTCTTCCATCAGTAGTCCTTTAACTCGAGAGACATGTGTTCATCCTTTCTCTGCAGTCCGAACGGCCGTTTCTGTAGTTAATAAAACAAGAAAAGGCCCTTCCCATCGTGGGGTTAGAGTTTCTTGTTTCCAGGTTTTAATTAGTACTTTATCCCCGGGTTGTATTTTATGAATCAGAAACTCTAAAGGCGGAGTCTGATTTAAAATCCCTTTCTTTCTTAGTTCATTTTGATATTTGTTTACTGTGATCACATAGTGCTGGAAAGAGAAATCTTCAATTTCAGGAGGGGATGTTGGCATCCACTGAGTAAACGGCATGCCATACAACATTTCATAAGGGGAAAGGCCAGTACCTGAATTAGGCATTGTTCTTATGTTCAGTAAGGCTAAAGGCAAACACTTTATCCAAGAGAATTGGGTTTCAGTCATCAAGTTAGATAGTTGTTGTTTCAGAGTCTGATTCATTCTCTCTACCCTTCCAGAACTCTGGGGATGCCATGGAGTATGATACTCCCAGGCTATGCCTAAAGCAGATCCTACGGCCTTTAGTATTTTGGATGCGTTCACTGCTCTGAATCAATGGCCAGAATCATCCCAAACCTTGGGACGATATGTTCTAACAATATCTTGGCCACAAACGGGGCATTAGCTCTCACTGCCGGGAAGGCTTCAACCCAGTGTGTTAATTGATCTGCTATAACTAGCAGATATTTGTGCTGTCCCACTTTTGGAAGTTCTGTATAATCTACTTGGATCCTTTCAAAAGGTCTATACACAGTTTTTCTTCCTCCTGCTTGGGCCCTCCTCATGTTTCCTTTATTTATCTTTTGACATGTTATGCATCCATGGGTGATTTGTTTTGCTAGTTCAAATATCCCGAAACACCCAAAATTCTTAAGAAACTGATCACACGATGCTCGGGTTCCCCAATGAGTTTTCTGATGCAGCTGGTGTAAAATTACCCTAGCATAAAAATATACTCTTTCACTGTGGCCAGTGGCTCCCTTTACTACTATGTATTCATTACTTATTGGCATTAACACTCGATTGAGAACTGAGAATGTTGCTCCCATATCTACCAAAAATTCTACTTGTTTTGTTCTTTCCCTAGCTTCATTACAACCAGTGGATCTGCCAGGGTGGATTCCCCAGGTGCCCGTCAGTCTCTTTCAACATTTGCTACTGTCCAATTCTCCCTTCACCTACTTCCTCTGTGCCTTTCTCGACCTTCATTTTGCCAATGTCCTTGTTTCCCACACCATGCACACTGATCCCTTTCTAAAGACTTTGGAAACCTTCCAGCCCTTCCACTTCTCAGTTCCCTACTCTCTTGTAGTACCGCTACTATCACACACCTATCCTTCTGACGGTCTTCTTCTTCCCTCTGTAGGAAACAATTGTTTTGCAAATATAATAGACCCAGGCAGGATCTCTTGGCAAAGCATATTTTAATAATGATTTTGCAAGACCGGGTGTTGGACCTAAAGGTCAGCACACTTAATAGGGCAAAAAGCCCCTGCTTATATCCCCCAAATTCCCGCCTGCAATATCCCTCCCCTGTTCCCCATTGGTTGGTACTGCAGGGTTTACAGACCACCCCGACACTTACAACACCCTTCCCCTTATCAATCTATTTAAGATATGGATTCCTGGTGCTTTGGCTACACTTCCCCCTAAATTAACTTGTCAATACAGGTATCGGTATGTATACAGGTGTCAGTATATATTCTGGGAAAAGACTGTGTTCTACATTATGAATTCATAGTCCAATGTCCCTTGGTCGTTCCCCCCTGCTGGGGTCAAGGACCTGAGGGTCCCCAGTTATGTAAAAACAACAGTTCTTCATTAACTGTTCCTTACACCTGTTACTAAATACTTCCCAGGCTTCATCTAACAATGTTTCCAAATTCCTACTTTCTGTTACTTTCTGTTTCTGTAACTTCCTCCAAATGTCATTTGCTGGCTGACTTGTAAATAACAAGACTAACTGCTGTATCCCTACTTCTGAACCCAGCTCAAAAGGTGTATATATATATATATTTTTTTTTTTTTTTCTCTTCATTTAGCTCCTGCGACTATAAACTTTATAAGCAACTTCAATTAGCTGAGCTATAGTTACATCTCTCAGCTCCTACCTTTTGTAATTTCTTACAGATGTCAATAAACAGCATATTAAGCATCAATCCTTTAGATTAATTTTAGATCAAAATCAGTCCATCCACAGAACAACACTAACTGCAATACAGCTAACTCAGAATTTCACATTCAAATCACTTCCTCAACTAATTAACTCTCATGTGTACAGATGCATCTTAAGGGGGAGCAAGGTGGTACTTTAGTAATGGAACCGGTTCTCATTTTGTAATTATCTCCCCAAACAAAGTTCTTTTGGTACCAAATATAAATATACAAACTAAAATACTGAGCTCAAAGACGCAAGCCAAATACTAAGCTCAAATATGCAAACAAATCACAATTACACTCATTCAAGACAATATCTCGATTTTAGCATTGCACCTTTAAGCCACTTACTGCTCAGCCGGGTAGAGGTACCGCTGGGTCTCCCTGACAGTGCAGGTCAGTGCGGCTGGAGCCCCATCGGCACCCGCCCCCCCGCTTCCTTCAGCAAGCTGGGCTGCCAAAGCTCTTATTAGTGTCTCATCTGGGGTATTACAACTGTTATCCCAAAACAGGATTTCTTACCTGGTGTACGTACAAAAAGCTAAATTTAATACACTGAAGTGAGACACAGCTTATCACACACAAAATCTTATCACCACATGTGTTAGCAAACAGAACACATAACCACGGATGTAGTTAAATGCGGTGCTTTTATTTCAGCGCTGGGAAACCAGGGGTTCGCACCCAAAGCTGGCTTCGACCACTGATTCGAACTCTACTACATTTATACAATCTGGTTACATACATATTCATTAGGGTTACAACGTATGTATTGCATATTCATCAGATTACATCATTATTTCACAATATCAGTTGCAACCCCTTGGAACTACTCTAAACATGCGCGGTGTCTTCTGGTGGTCATTCAGGGGGTCTTCAGGATGAAGTAAGGAGTCTTCTTCACTTGTGAACTTTTCACCTTTTGTCACTGCACATGCGCACTATTCCTATACTCATTATAAAATCATATAAAATACTCAGGTTTCTTGGATGCACATCCTCAGCACATCCTTTCTGTTCAAGATAAGATAAGATAAGGACTTACTGAGAACTAATAGAACTAATTTTAGTTCCCTACTCTCAAACTAAGAGATAAAACCTTGTATACCATCTGTGAAATTTCAAGATAAGGCAAGAATCTTGGATACAGTTTACAAAAGCAAAATACAGCTATACAACTGTGTTATACAACTATAACACATGCACACAGTTAAAAGCTAAATTGCTCATTGTACAGATGGTTGTACTCTAAAGATTATTACAATAGACATGGAATGCCCGGGCACTTATAAAGATAACACACGATTACCAAGCTAGTTATTGGTTCAACAAACACTTATCATTTGCTTCATCCGTCTCCGGCCGGTCTCCTCGCGGAGAACATGGAACCGCGGATCGGGGCTCGTCACCTCCTCGGCTGTGTCAGCACCCAACGGTGCTTTTGGGTGCCCGGCTGGCCCCACCAACGACTGCTGCAGCAGCTGCTGCACCGGAGGCAGGGACAGCATGGCTGCAGCCGGGGTGGTGGCCCTGCAGACAGTGGCGGGACTGTGGCCCCGCTCCTCCTCCCAGCACCGCCGGCTGAAACCTGAGCCCAAGGATGGGCTTGGTTTGGGTTGCAGCCACCATTCCGAAGTCCTTCCAGGGAATGAGGTTGTGCCAACCCTGTGGCACCTGTTGCTGGTGACACTGTAGAGTTCCCAGCAGCTCCTTTCCCCAAAGCCGCCGCTGAGCGACGTCCCAGCCCTGGTGCAGCCACCCCCTCCTGCCCCCCCGCAGCAGCAGCTGCTCTTGGCTCCCCGGGGCCTCTTGCAGGACACGCACTTTTGCACATGTCCTGCAGCTCCTCGCACTCCACAGCCTTTCCAGGGTCTCCCGACCCACCTCCCTCCCTCTATTCCCAAACTTAACATTTCCAGTGGAATTAGCAAATTAATTGCAACTTTAACAAGTGGAAAAGCCCACGTAGTTTGCTGGTTCCAGAGTTCCAGATAGTATCGCGGTAAGCGCGCTCCCTGCTCCCCCACCCATTGCACGCAGGTGCCTGGACGGTGGTCAGAGCAGGACAGGGAGGGGAAGATACACAGGGCTTGTCCCGGGACGGCTCCAGCTCGGAGCTGTTGGGAAGGACGGGTGACTCTTGCCCGAGCCCTTGTGCCTGGCAGGATCCATCCCGGGCAGGGTGTGATGGCAGCTGGGACCCTGCCCTGGCGCACGGGCAGGACGGCACGAGCACGGCGCTGACACCCCTTTTCTGTTCCTCTCTCCTTGCAGGTGTCGGGCAACACTGTAAGTAGGAGCTTGGAGAGACCTGTGGCAGCAGTGTGGGGGTCTGGGGGGTGTTGGGGTGTGATGGGGCTGGTTCTGCTGCCTCCTCACCTTACCTCCCTGGTGTGGTTCGTAGACCACCAGATTTCTGCTGTTCAAGAGTGTCCATGGGCAAGGGGAGATCTTCAATGAGGTGTCAGAGAGCGAGTTGCACCCTGGAGACATCTTGCTCTTCCCCTTGGACAGAAGCAATAACATCATTGTCCAGATGATCTTCAGACATGCAGCCGTCTACTGTGGGGATGACGAGGTCATTCACTTTGTGGGTAAGCGCCAGACTCCCTGGTCCCGTTCTTGTTGTAGTGATCCTCAAAGTGTGGCCAGCGGCTGTGGTGGCCGGGCCAGGGCGATGGGCGGCTCTTGCTTTTCCAGCCACCGGCACTCAGAGGAAACGTGATGTGATCAGCAGTCGGACGACTTCTGGTGTGATCGCCAAAGAAGGTTTGGTGAAAATGGAAAAGGAGAGGGGAAAGTACCTGATTTACCGGAAAATAGATGGGGTTAATCTCAATGATTTCCGGAGAAAAGTCAAAGAGGCGATGAACAGTGAAGCTGAGTATTGCGCCAGCAAGAACAACTGCATCCACTTCGCCCTCTTCCTCCTGGGCTTGGAGAAGTTCTCCTCAGAACTGGTGAGCACGGAGCTGGTGTCACGGCCGTGGTGGGACGGCTCCTGCACCCACCCCCAGCCCTGCGTTTGCATCCTGACCTGATTCCCCCTGGGGTGCCCATGGGCGGTGGGGACAGCGTTGGGGACAGCGGAGCCCCCTGCACATGGACAGCTTTCTCTTGCAGGTGCAAATCCAAGATGAAGGTGACAGCAGCAGTGACTCACAGTGAGACTGTGAATGTCCCCATGTAAACCCCCCTGGCAGGGTTTGGGTTCCATGGGAGGACTGTGGGGACTAAAGGAGGGCTGAGTCTCGAGGAGGATTGGGGTCCTAAAGGAAGGATGGGTTCTCCTGGAAGGACCTCATGGGCCTAGAAGGATTTTTAGGATCCCAGCAGGGCTGGGCTCCAGCTGCCAGCGCTGCCAGAGGACCCATCTGCATGGGCTGGGAAGGGCAGGGCAGGGGCTCAGGGGACCGTCCCCCCTTTCCAGGCCATCTGATGCCCCCCCAGCCCAGTGGGGCAGCGGAGCAGCCACATGGCGTGAGGGGTGGCAGCCCCGTGTCGCCCAAGAACGATCCCGATGACCCAGGAGGAGCCTCAGCATCGCCCCGCGCACCCCAACAACTCGCCCAGGGAAGGAGCTTTTCTTTGGGAGGGTGGGGGATGTTGCTTTCTGCTTCCTGGAGCTTAATTGCCATGCGCTAATCAAATGTTTTCTTGAACTTTGCTACCTGAAACCTGCCCGATTTCCTCTGCTGCCTCAGTCCTTCCTGGTGGGCTGAAAGAGCTGCCGGCTGCCACCAGTCTCTCAGGGCTTCATAGCTGCCCAAGATAATAATGAATGAAACAGCAGCTAGTATTGGTAATTACAACTGAAGAATAGTAATAACAGCAACAATAATGTTTTCTATAGTTAAATAAGTAATATGCAAAACATAATGTCTCAAGTGTCTTCATACATCATAAGATAGTTGCAGTGCGTTGGCTTACCTGCCTGCCGGGACCCTACACACCCGCTCTGTCACTCTCCCTCCACAACTGGACAGAGGGAGAAAAATACAATTAAAGGCTTGTGGGTCCAACTCAGGACAGGGAGATCACCCAGCAAGTGCCATCATGGTCAAAACAGGCTTGACTTGGGAAATTAACTCCATTTATTGCCATTCAAATAAGGGAAGGACAATGAGAACAAAGGACAAACTTCTGCCACTTGCATCCTTCCCAGGGGCTGCAGTTCTTCACAGGCTGCTCCAGCGTGAGCTGCTGTCCATGGGGTGACAGGTCCTACCTGGTGCTGTCTCCATGAGCCTGATGGGATGGGCTTCTTGAAGGTTAATCCCAGTGCTTTATGGCTCTCCATGAGTCCCACCAACCATGGCAGTGGGGTTGGGTACCATCACTGGTTGGGTGACACGGACTTGAGACTCTGCAGGAGCTGCACTAGTACCTCGGTAATGACACAACCTCTGTCTGGGGTGACAGGTGGGAGTAGAGCTGTGCCACGGCCATCACCACCTGCCAGGAGACACCTGAGTGTCACCCACTGGGTACAGGATCTCCCAGGGCACCCAAAGGATCCCGGGTCACCCCAAGGCTGCAGCACTCATGTTCTGGTTGGGACTGAGGAACTGGGTGCACTGGCAGTGGGTCAGCATGTTGATGGTGACCACCTGCCCCCACTTCTCCAGGTCGATGAGCAGGTTGCAGAGCTTGCGGTAGTTCTTGTGGATGAGGTCGATGTGCTCAGGGCAGACCTCCTCGAACACCATCACCACGCTGCCGGCCACCAGCTGTGCAGGGAAAGCCCAGGGTGACCCACCAGGGTGGTGGCATCTCTGTGAGGATGCTGCTTGGGGGTGGTGGCATCTCTGTGACGATGTCTTTTCTGGAGACGGCTGTGTCCCTGTGAGGATGCTGGCTCAGTGGGGACACTGTCATCCCTATGAGGACAGCAGTCCTGCAGGGATAGCTGTGATGCCACAAAGTTGACCTATCCATGAGGACAAGACATTGAACCCTTCCCTGGTCCCCTCCCTGAGATGGGAAAATGCCACCACTGAAGTCTTTTCTAAGGGACATCCATCTCCACCAAAGAGACAGGACCTGCAAGGCCACATCCACCCAATGTTGCTGTTGTGTCACTCATGGGACGATGCTCGGCCAAAGTCACCATCGCCAGAAGGTCCCAGGGGGTTCCTTGTGGGGGTCTTACCGCGGTGCTGGCCCGGTGTTGGTGGCCACTGCCAGCTTGGGGACAGCGAGCGGCCACAGCTCGTCAGCTCGCAGGACACTGTAGCAGCACCAGGCTCCTGTCCAGCACGGGGTTCGTCAGCTCCTCAGCTGTGTCACCGTCGAACGGTGCTTTTGGGCGCCTGACCGGCCCCACCGGCAGCTGCTGCAGCAGTTTCTGCACTGGTGGCAGGGACAGCATGGCTGCAGCCGGGGTGGTGGCCCTGCGGACGGTGGCAGGACTGTGACCCCGCTCCTCCTCCCAGCACCGCTGGCTGAAACCTGAGCCTGAGGATGGGCTTGGTTTGGGTTGCAGCCACCGTTCTGAAGTCCTTCCAGGGAATGAGGTTGTGCCAACCCTGTGGCGCTTGTTGCTGGTGACACTGTAGAGTTCCCAGCAGCTCCTTTCCCCGAAGCCGCCGCTGAGCGACGTCCCAGCCCTGGTGCAGCCACCCCCTCCTGCCCCCCCGCAGCAGCAGCTGCTCTTGGCTCCCCGGGGCCTCTTGCAGGACACGCACTTTTGCACATGTCCTGCAGCTCCTCGCACTCCACAGCCTTTCCAGGGTCTCCCGACCCACCTCCCTCCCTCTATTCCCAAACTTAACATTTCCAGTGGAATTAGCAAATTAATTGCAACTTTAAGAAGTGGAAAAGTCCACGCAGGACTTATCTGAACTTATTTCTGTTTGGTGTTTGGCTTTCAGCCTTTCTCCGCCTCCTGTGTGTCAGGAAGGATGTGAGGTCAGGTTTCGTCCCAGCACTTGCTGATCCACCCATCCCCTGCATTTCCCTGAGCCCTCGGAGGAGCGAGCAGCCCGGCTCTGTCACCAGCACGTTCCCATAGAGAAAAGAATGTTAAAAGGCAGTGTTATGAGTCTTGCCAGCTCTTCCAGCCTTGGTGAGGTAAGTACACTCCAATCTCTGCACCCCATTGCACACATCTGCCTGGACCGTGGTCAGAGCAGGACAGGGAGGGGAAGATGCACAGGGCTTGTCCCGGGACGGCTCCAGCTCGGAGCCGTTGGGAAGGACGGGTGACTCTTGCCCGAGCCCTTGTGCCTGGCAGGATCCATCCCGGGCAGGGTGTGATGGCAGCTGGGACCCTGACCTGGCGCACGGGCAGGACGGCACGAGCACGGCGCTGACACCCCTTTTCTGTTCCTCTCAGGGCTTGGAGAGACCTCCGCTTCCAGATTGGGGGTCTGGGGGTTGTTATGGCGTGATGGGGTTGGTTTTGCTACCATCTTACCTTCCCTCCCTGGTGTGGTTGGCAGAGGGAATATGTGTCTCTTGAGTTTCTGTTCAACAAGTGTGTCGCTGGTCATGGGGAGATCTTCGAGGAGGTTTTCAGTGGCAATTTGCAGCCTGGGGACATCTTGCTATTCCCCTTGGACAGAAGCAATAGCGTCATCGCACAGGCCCTCTTCAGACATGCAGCCGTCTACTGTGGGGATGGAGAGGTCATACACTTCCAGGGTAAGCATGTAACCCCCTGCTTCTGATCCGGTTGTAATGGTGGCCAAAGTGTGGCCAGCGGCTGCGGTGGCCAGGCCAGAGTGATGGGCGGCTCTTGCTTTCCCAGGCACAGAATCTCAGCAAAGCCCTGGTGTGATCACCAAAGAAGGATTGGTGAAAATGAAAAAGGAGAGGGGGCAATACCAGGTTTACCGGAAAAAAGGTGGCGTTGTCCTTAGTGATTTCCGTCATAGAGTCAGGAAAGTGATGAACAGCGAAGCCAAGTATGACCCTTACACAAACAACTGCATCCACTTCGCCCTCTACCTCTTGGGCTTGCAGGAGTTCTACTCCAACCTGGTGAGCACGGAGCTGGTGTCACGGCCGCGGTGGGACGGCTCCTGCACCCACCCCCAGCCCTGCGTTTGCATCCTGACCCGATTCCCCCTGGGGTGCCCATGGGTGGTGGGGACAGCGGTGGGGACAGCGGAGCCCCCTGCACATGGACAGCTTTCTCTTGCAGGTGCAAATGAAAGATTAAGGTGTCAGGTGCTGCAGTGGTGCTGTGAGTATTGCCATGTACAGCCCTCAGGCAGGGTTTGGGGGCCTTGGTAAGGTTTAGGGTCCACGGAAGGAATGTGGGGTCCCTTGAATGGCTCGGTCAGCAGGAAGGCTGGGGTGTCCAAAGAAGAATAGGATCCCCTGGGATGACCTAGGTGTCCTCAGGAGAGCTGTAGTATTTCCAGGAGGGTTTTGAAGTCTCTGGGAAGACTGTGGGGTCCCCATGAGGGTTTTGGGTTTCCCAGATGGGCTGTGGGGTCCCTCAGAGGGTTTTGGGGTCCCCAACAGGGCTATGGAGTCTCTCAGAGGGTTTTGGGTGCCAGCAGGTCCGTGGGGTCCCCAGCAGGGCTGGGCTCCAGCTGCCAGCACTGCCAGGGGACCCATCCGCACGGGCTGGGAAGGGCAGGGCAGGGACTCAGGGGACCGTCCCCCCTTTCCAGGCCATCTGAAGAACCCCCAGCCTGGTGGGGCAGGGGAGCAGCCACACAATGTGAGGGGTGGCAGCCCCATGTACCCCGACGACTATCTCCCCAACCCACAGAGGATCCTCAGCATCGCCCCGCGCACCCCAACAACTCGCCCAGGGAAGGAGCTTTTCTTTGGGAGGGTGGGGGACGTTGCTTTCTGCTTCCTGGAGCTTAATTGCCATGTGCTAATCAGATGTTTTATTAAATTTTGCTACCTGAAACGTGCCTGATTTTGCACTCCTGCCTCAGTCCTGCCTGATGGGCTGAGAGAGCTGCCCGGCAGCCACCAGCCTCTGGGGCTTCTTGGCTGCCCCGGCTAAATAAAACTGAAACACTGGCCAATATCAGTATCACCAGTGAAGAACAGTAATAATAGCAACAAAAATAATCTCTATTATATAATAGGATAAATAGTACAGTATCATACATAACACATCCTGTATCTGTCATACATCACACATGATAACGTAACTCTGGCGGGTTGGCCTTGTGTAGCTGCCAGGTCCCCATGCAGCCGCCCTGTTACTTTCCCTCCACAACTGGATGGACAGAGGGAAAAAAATACAAGAAAAGGCTCGTGAGTCCAGCTTAGGATCAAGAGATCACCCAGCAAGGGCCGTCATGGACAAGCAGCTGCACAGGGAAAGCCCAGGGGGACCCACCAGGGTGGTGGCAGCTCTGTGAGGATGCTGGTTGGGGATGGTGGCATCTCCCTGAGGATGCCAGACCTGCAGGAATGGCTGCAACACCTCTAAGATGTGCTATCATTGGTGACAGGACACGGAGCCCTTCCCTGCTCCCCTCCTGGAAATGGGCAAATGCCACAGCTGTCCCATTTTCTAAGGGACACTCATGCCCCCTAAAGTGACAGGAGCTGCGAGGCAGCGTCCACCCATAGCTCCTGATGTGGCACCCATAGGACAATGCTCGGCCAGAGCCACCATCGCCAGAAGGTCCCAGGGGGCTCCCTGGGGTGGCCCTGCAGACGGTGGCAGGGCTGTGGCCCCGATTCTCCTTACACCACCGCCAGCTGAAACCGGAGCCTGAAGATGGGGTTGAGGTTGTGGCTGGGGCTGGGTTGCAGCACCATTCGATGCCCTTCCCAGGACACGTGCCAACCCTGTGGCATTTGTGCTGTTTTCACTTTCACTTTCTGGTTCCCAGCAGCTCCTTTCCCCGAAGCCGCCGCTGAGCGACGTCCCAGCCCTGGTGCAGCCACCCCCTCCTGCCCCCCCGCAGCAGCAGCTGCTCTTGGCTCCCCGGGGCCTCTTGCAGGACACGCACTTTTGCACATGTCCTGCAGCTCCTCGCACTCCAGAGTGCTACATGAACTCCCAACTTAACATGGCCGATAGAACAACAAATTATTTGGAACTTTAACAACTGCAAACACCCGCCCAGAGCTTTTCTTCGCTTTGTTCGGTCTGTGGTTTGGCTTTCAGCCTTTCTCCGCCTGTTGTGTATGTGGAAGGATGTGAGGTCAGGTTTCGCCCCAGTGCCTGCTGAACCACCCATCCCCTGCATCCTGACCTGATTCCCCTGGGGCTGCCCCGTGGGCAGTGGGGACAGTGGTGGGGACAGCAGAGCTCCCCTCTTCAGGGAGCCTGCATAGTCGTGAAATGATTGTGTAACCAATACGTTACCTAACCAATATACCAATGTCTAACCGATATACAAATGTCCAACCATTCAAATGTTTAGGACTGTCCTGAGGGTGTGAATGTAGTGATAAGAATTTGTTTATGACAACCATCAATTTTTGTTCTGCCCTGCTGGCGGTATTCCAGCATCCAGCCTTGCACAACTCTGTAACAAACAGCATCTCTCTGTGTGTAATCAGCTCACTGCACACCAGGAAGGGACCTGCGTTTTTGGATAACATGGGGCTGGGGCTTGGCCACCCCACTGGGGACCACCTCGAAGTGCTGGCCCAGCAGCCACTCTCAGAAGATGAACGTTGTGACACTGGGGGACATGGCCACCTCCCGGGAACCCTCGTGCTCACCAGATCATAGAATCATCGAATGTCCAGAGTTGGAAGGGACCCCCAAGGATCATGGAGTCCAACTCCTGTCCCTGCACAGGACACCCCACAGCTCACCCTGTGTGTCTGAGGACGGTGTCCAGTCTCTTCTTGAACACTGTCAGGTTGGGGCCGTGACACCTCCCTGGGAGCCTGTTCAGTGTCCAGCCCCTCTGGGTGAAGAACCTTTTCCTCATGTCCCACTGACCCTCCCTGGCACATCTTCTGCCGTTCCCTGGGCTCTGTCACTGTCACAGAGCAGAGCTCACCCTGCCCCTCCTGCTCCTGCTGAACCTGCAGCCCATGAGCTCTGCCCTCAGTCTGCTCTGCTCCAGCTGAACAAACCCAGGGACTTCAGCCGCTTCCCCTCCAAATCCTTTACCAACGTCATAGGCTCTTCTGGACACTCTCCAGTTGCTTTATCTCATTTTAATCCTGTGGTGCCCAGACCTGCACACGGTGAATGCTCCAGGTGGGGCCACAGTCGAGCCTGTTTTGCCCATGGAGCACTTGCTGGGTGATGTCCCTGTGCTGGGCTGGACCCACGAGCCTTTCGTTGAATTGTTGTCCCTCTATCCAGTTGTGGAGGGAGAGTGACAGAGCGGCTGCGTGGGGTCCTGGCAGCCACACAAGGCCAACCTGCTGCAATTATATTATCATGTCTCATATCTGGTTATGTATTGTATATTATTTATTTTATTATAGGTATGATTATTGTTGTTGTTATTATTATTGTTCTTCACTGGTAATTACTAGTATTGGCCGGTGTGTCAGTTATTATTAACCTGGGCAGCTAAGAAGCCCCAGAGGCTGGTGGCAGCCGGGCAGCTCTCTCAGCCCACCAGGCAGGACTGAGACTGTAGGTAAAATCAGGCACGTTATAGGTAGCAAAGTTTAATAAAACATCTGATGAGTCCATGGCAATTAAGCTCCAGGAAGCAGAAAGCAGCATCCCCCACCCTCCAAAAGAAAAGCTCCTTCCCTGGGAAGCTGTTGGGATGCGCGGGGCGATGCTGAGGCTCCTCTGTGGGTCGGGGGGATCGTCCTCGGGGGACACGGGGCTGCCACCCCTCACGCCGTGTGGCTGCTCCGCTGCTCCTCTGGAGGGTCTGGGCTACAAGTGTCCTGGAAAGGTGGGACAGTCCCCTGAGCCCCTGCCCTTCCCAGCCCATGCAGATGGGTCCCCTGGAAGCGCTGGCATCTGGAGCCCAGCCCTGCTGGGGACCCCACAGCCCTGCTGGGACCCCAAAGCCCTGTGAGGGACCCCATAGACATGCTGGGAAGCCCACATCCCTCCAAAGGCCCCAACCCATTTTTGGGACCCCAGCCCTCCCAGTGACCCCCCAGCCCTCCTGGGGTGCCCAGCCCCCTGGGAACCCCATCACATCTGGGCACCCCTCACTCCTGGGGACCCACAGCCCTCCTGGGAATCCTGGTCTTGCCTGGGTCTCAGACCTCCCTGTGACACTAACAGCCCTCCTGGAGACCCCAGTTGTGTGCGGGCACCCCAGCCCTCCTGAGGACCCCAAAACCTCCTTGGAGATCCTGAATCCCTCCCCACAGGCCCCAACTCTACAGAAGATACCTGTGTGCTCTGGGGACCACAAAGCCCTTCTGGGGACCCAAAAGCCCTCCTGGGGATCCTGACGATCACTCCTCTTTGGGACCCTGGTGACTTGGGCCCCATGAGGAAGCCAAATCCCTCCTGGACACCCCAAAGCTCTACCAGCCCACAGCCTTTCCTCGGAGAACTGACATGGGGATACTCACCTCCCCAGTGGAGCAGCTGTCACCTTCATCTTGGATTTGCACCTGCAAGAGAAAGCTGTCCATGTGCAGGGGGCTCCGCTGTCCCCACCGCTGTCCCCACCGCCCATGGGCACCCCAGGGGGAATCAGGTCAGGATGCAAACGCAGGGCTGGGGGTGGGTGCAGGAGCCATCCCACCGCGGCCGTGACACCAGCTCCGTGCTCACCAGTTGTGAGGAGAACTTCTCCAGGCCCAGGAGGGAGAGGGCGAAGTGGATGCAGTTGTTTGTGCGGAGAGAATACTCAGCTTCGCTGTCCATCGCTATCCTGACTTTACTTCGCAAGTCATTGAGATCGACCCCACCTTTTTTCCGGTAAATGTGGCATTCCCCCCTCTCCCTTTTCAGGGCCTCAAAGCCTTGTTTGCTGATCAGACCATTGTGCTCCCTGCCTGTGCCTGGAAAAGCAAGAGCCGCCCATCACCCTCACCCGGCCACCGCAGCCACGTTGGCCAACACCACGGGCCGAACGGGAGCAGGGGCTGGGGTGCTTACTCTGGAAGTGAATGACCTCTCCATCCCCGCAGTAGACGGCTGCATGTTTGAAGAGGGCCCTGCTGATGAAGTTAGCATTGCTCTCAGGGAAGAGCAAGATGTCCCCAGGCTGCAGATCTCTCTCTGACACCTCCTTAAAGATGTCCTCCTGCCCAGGGAGGCTCTTTGACCACAGAAACTTGACTGATGTATACTCCCTCTGCCAACAGCACCAGGGAGGGGAGGTGAGGAGGTGGCAGAACAAGCCCCATCACACCTCAACACCCCCCAGACCCCCACTCTGCCAGCAGAGGTTGGGCCAAGCTGTGAGAGGAACAGAAAAGGGGTGTCAGCGCCGTGCTCGTGCCGTCCTGCCCGTGCGCCAGGGCAGGGTCCCAGCTGCCATCACACCCTGCCCGGGATGGATCCTGCCAGGCACAAGGGCTCGGGCAAGAGTCACCCGTCCTTCCCAACAGCTCCGAGCTGGAGCCGTCCCGGGACAAGCCCTGTGTATCTTCCCCTCCCTGTCCTGCTCTGACCACCGTCCAGGCACCTGCGTGCAATGGGTGGGGGAGCAGGGAGCGCGCTTACCGCGATACTATCTGGAACTCTGGAACCAGCAAACTTGCGAGCGAAAAAATTCATCGTTGTTTTCTCTGGGACGGTGCTGGTGACAGAGCCGGGCTGCTCGCTCCGCCAGGGGCTGAGGGAAATGCAGGGGATGGGTGGATCAGCAGCAGGGACGAAACCTGACCTCACATCCTTCCTGACACACAGGAGGCGGAGAAAGGCTGAAAGCCAAACCCCAAAGAAAACAAAGTGCAGAGAAGCCATGGGAGGCATTTCCACTTCTTAAAGCTGCAGTTAATTTGCTAATTCCACTGGAAATGTTAAGTTTGGGAACAGAGGGTGGGAGGTGGCTCGGGAGACCCTGGAAAGGCTGTGGAGTGCGAGGAGCTGCAGGACATGTGCAAAAGTGCGTGTCCTGCAAGAGGCCCCGGGGAGCCAAGAGCAGCTGCTGCTGCGGGGGGGCAGGAGGGGGTGGCTGCACCAGGGCTGGGACGTCGCTCAGCGGCGGCTTCGGGGAAAGGAGCTGCTGGGAACCGGAAAGTGAAAGTGAAAACAACAAAAGTTCCACAGGGTTGGCACAGCCTCCCCATGCAAACCATCCATTGCCACGCAAGAGCGATGCCAGAGCTGCCATCACGACGCTGATCCTCAGGTTAAGGATCTTCCATCCCCGTGTGTCCCGCACCCACATTGTCACCTTCGCAGCACCTTGGCCAGATCCAACATCTGCAGGAGGTGGCTCTTGTTGTGCTTCTCCATGATCCCCGATGGGACGTCCCCGAGCTGCCTGTGGGGCAGAGGGGACACTGCGCCCCGTGTCTCTTGCACAGGGACGTCCTCATGCTGTGACCACCTGCTGGGGCTCACCTTCCAAGTGGATAATCTTCCTGTCACCGCATGGGGACCCATCCGTGTCTCAGGGTCACTGGTGCTCTGGGACAGCAGCAGCATCACTGACCCTCTGCTCATCCCCTGTTCCTTCAGGCTTGGGCACAGCTTGGGTCTCCATGGGTGGGGAAACCCTTGGAGAAGGGGTCATCTCCTCCAGGTGCTGAGCGCCAAACCCCCTCCATCAGCACTGAGTCCATGCAGCCCCCAAAAACCCCCATCCCCCTGACCCCCCACATTCAGAACTGGGCCGGTCCCATCCACAGAGTCCATGGGTGATGGGTGTCACAAAATACATGGGACCTCCTGGGTGTGGGTGCTCTCCCGCAAGTTGCCCCATTACCTAGTGAGGAGGTTCATCTGCAAAGAGAAATCCTGACGCCAAGAGAGCTGGGGACACGGAGTTGTGCCCAGTTCCATCCTGAGAACCTCTCTGTCCCCAACATCTGTGATGTCACATCGCCCTGCCAAAAACCCACCTTGGTGACTGTGCCAGCCCTGCTGCTTGTGCTGTGCAGTGTCCCCCAGCCTGGCAGTGTCCCCAACCCCTCACCCCCAGCAGTGTCCCCATCACCTGCGTGCTGCCCTTCCCCACAGCCTGTCCCCTTGTGGCCACACCAGATCTGTCACTGTCCCCGTGAGCCATTCATGGATATGGGACAAGAGAAATGCCCACCAGGTGACACCCCATCACCTGGGGGACACACCCACAGGTGTCCCATGGTGCCACCCCGCCACCCAGCCCAGTGTCCCATCATGACATGGGGTCCGGGCCAGGACTGAGCCACTCAAAGTGCCCGGGGAAGGAGCTCCTGCAATGTCCTCAAGCCCCAGCTGCACGACAGGTGTCACCTGGGATGTGACAACTCGGAGTGGCCTCGTCCCCTGGGAAGGGCATTGGAATTGTGGTTGCAGCCCAACGCCAACCCCATCCTCAGGCTCAGGTTTCAGCCGGTGGTGCCATGAGGAGGATCAGGGCCACAGCGCTGTTATCATCTGCAGGGCCACCCCATGGAGCCCCCTGGGACCTTCTGGCAATGGTGGCTGTGGTCAAGCATCGTTCCATGGGTGACACAACAGCAACATTAGGTGGACATGGTGCCGCATGTTCTGTAGGGATGGATATCCCTTAGATAATGGGGCAGTGGTGGCATTTTCCCATCTCAGGAAGGGGACAAAGAAAGGGTTCTGTGTCTTGTCCCCAGACACAGGGCAAACTCGTGGCATTGCAGCCATCCCCGCAGGCCTGATGTCCTCATGGAGATGCCAATGTCCCCACTGACCCAGCATCCTCACAGGGACACAGCCGTCCCCAGAATCGGCATCTTCAGGAGGATACCACCATTCCCACCAAGCCGGCATCCTCACAGACATGCCACCATTCCCACCAAACAGTCACCAAATGTTATATTTTCTATTGCATTATTTATTTTATTATATAGCTGCTGATTGTTGCTGTTATTACTGTTCTTCACTGGTGATACTGATACTGGCCGGTGTTTCACTCATTATTATCCTGGGCAGCCAAGACCCCAGAGGCTGGTGGCAGCCGGGCAGCTCTCTCAGCCCATCAGGCAGGACTGAGGCTGTAGGTAAAATCAGGCACATTTCAGGTAGCAAAGTTTAATAAAACATCTGATGAGCGCATGGCAATTAAGCTCCAGGAAGCAGAAAGCAACGTCCCCCACCCTCCCAAACAAGAGCTCCTTCCCTGGGTGAGGTGTTGAGGTGCACGGGGCGATGCTGAGGCTCCTCTGTGGGTCAGGGGGATCATCCTCGGGGGACACGGGGCTGCCACCCCTCACGCCGTGTGGCTGCTCCCCTGCCCCACCGGGCTGGGGGGGCTTCCGATGGCCTGGAAAGGGGGGATGGTCCCGTGATCCCTTGCCCTGCCCTTCCCAGCCCGTGCGGATGGGACACCAAAACCCTTATGGGAACCGCAAAACCCTCTGAGGGATCACACAGTCCCTGAGGAGCCCCAAAGCCCTCCCAGGGCCACACTGTCATCCCACGGGATCCCATCCTTCAGTGAGGATCCAATTCTCCTGGTGACTCAGCCTCCCTTGGACCCCACATTCCCAGGGACCCCAACCCCTGCAGGGGGGCTGACATGAGGATACTCACAGCCCCACCGCTGCGGCTGCTGTCACCTTCATCTTGGATTTGCACCTGCAAGAGAAAGCTGTCCATGTGCAGGGGGCTCCGCTGGCCCCACCGCTGGCCCCACCGCCCATGGGCACCCCAGGGGGAATCAGGTCAGGATGCAAACGCAGGGCTGGGGGTGGGTGCAGGAGCCGTCCCAACGCGGCCGTGACACCAGCTCCGTGCTCACCAGTTCTGAGGAGAACTTCTCCAGGCCCAGGAGGGAGAGGGCGAAGTAGATGCAGTTGTTCTTCATGACGTCATGCTCGGCATCATTGTTCATCGCCTCTCTGACTTTTTCACGGAAGTCATTGAGAGCAACCCCGTCTGTTTTATGGTATATCTTGAACTTCCCCCATTTCTTTTTCATGGTCCCAAGGCCTTCTTTGGTGACCAGAGCTGGGGCTATCACACCGCTGCTGGTCAGACCGGAGCTGCTCTGGATCCCTGGAAAAGCAAGAGCTGCACATCACCCTGGCCCGGCCACCACGGCCACTGGTCACACTTTGGCCACCACCACAACTCAAACAGGATCAGGGGATCAGGTGCTTACGTCGGAACTGTATCGCCTCTCCATCCCCGCAGTAGACGGCCGCATGTCTGAAGATGCTGCTGAGCTCTTGAGAGCTGCTCTCCAAGAGGAAGAGCACGATGTCCCCAGGCTGCAAATTGCTCTCCGGCACCTCCTCAAAGATGTTCCCATGCTCAGGGATTCTCTTGAACAGGCGAAACTTGAATATCTGCCCATGACAAAAGGGAGGGAAGGTGAGGAGGAGGCAGAACCAGCCCCATCGCCCCCAACCCTCCTCGACACACCCACACTTCTGAGAGAGGTCTCTCCAAGCTCTGAGAGGAACAGAAAAGGGGTGTCAGCGCCGTGCTCGTGCCGTCCTGCCCGTGCGCCAGGGCAGGGTCCCAGCTGCCATCACACCCTGCCCGGGATGGATCCTGCCAGGCACAAGGGCTTGGGCAAGAGTCACCCGTCCTTCCCAACGGCTCCGAGCTGGAGCCGTCCCGGGACAAGCCCTGTGCATCTTCCCCTCCCTGTCCTGCTCTGACCACCGTCCAGGCAGATGTGTGCAATGGGGTGCGGAGATGGGAACAGGCTTACCATCCTTATTTTTGCTGACCCTGCAGGCCTCTCAGAGACCCAGCCCTTCTTCAGGTCCCCACAGCCCTACCATGGACCCCACAGCCATCCGAGGGACCCCTCCCACCCTCCTCAGGACCCCACAGTCCCCCTGGGGTGCCCAGCCCCTGGTAACCCCATCCCACCTGGGCACCACTCACTCCTGGGGGCCCAATATCCCTCCTGGGGATCCTGGTCCTGCCAGCATCTCAGACCTCCCTGGGGCACCCACAGCCCTCCTGGAGACCCCAGTTGTGTGTGGGCACCCCAGCCCTCCTGGGGACCCCAAAACCTCCTTGGGGATCCTGAATCTCTCTCACAGGTCCCAACTCTCCTGGAAATATCTGTCTGCTCTGGGGACCCCAAAACCATTCTGGGGACCTCAAAACCCTTCTAGGCCCATGTGGTCCTTCCAGGAGAACCCATCCCTCTTGGGGGACCACAATCCTCCTCGATACTCAGCCCTCCTTTAGTCCCCACAGCCCTGCCATGGAACCCAAACCCCACTGGGCGGGCTGACATGGGGATACTCACAGTCTCACTGCGGCTGCTGCCACCTTCATCTTGGATTTGCACCTGCAAGAGAAAGCTGTCCATGTGCAGGGGGCTCCGCTGGCCCCACCGCTGGCCCCACCGCCCATTGGCACCCCAGGGGGAATCGGGTCAGGATGCAAACGCAGGGCTGGGGGTGGGTGCAGGAGCCGTCCCACGGCGGCCGTGACACCAGCTCCGTGCTCACCAGTTCAGAGTAGAACTCCTGCAAGCCCAGAAGGGAGAGGGCGAAGTGGATGCAGTTGTTTGTGTAGAGGGAATACTCGGCTTGGCTGTTCATCGCTTTCTGGATTTCACTATGGAGGTCATTGAGATTGACCCCACCTTTTTTCCGGTAAATCTTGCATTTCCCTCTCTCCCTTTTCAGGTTTTCGTAGCCATCTTTGCTGATCAGACCGTGAATCTTCTGATTCGTGATCACATCCCATGCGCTAGGATTGCCCACACCTGTAAAATCAAGAGCCGTCCATCACTCTGGCCCGGCCACCGCAGCCGCTGGCCACACGTTGGCCACAACCACAACCAAACGGGACCAGGGGGTCTGGCACTTACCCAGGAAGTGTATGACCTCTCCAGCCCCGCAGTAGACAGCTGCATGTTTGAAGACATTTTTGTGCATACCAGAGCTCATCTCCAAGGGGAAGAGCAGGATGTCCCCAGGCTGCAAATGTTCCTCCGACACCTCCTCGAAAATCTCCCCACGCCCGGGGATTCTCTTGAACAGCAGAAACTTTATTGTCTGTCAACCGCAGCAGGGAGAGAAAGTGTGGAGGAGGCAGAACCAGCCCCATTGCCACCCAACACCCCCCAGATCCCCAAAATGCCGGTGCAGGTCTCACCAAGCTCCTACTTACAGTGTTGCGCAACACCTGCAAGGAGAGAGGAACAGAAAAGGGGTGTCAGCGCCGTGCTCGTGCCGTCCTGTCCGTGCGCCAGGGCAGGGTCCCAGCTGCCATCACACCCTGCCCGGGATGGATCCTGCCAGGCACAAGGGCTCGGGCAAGAGTCACCCGTCCTTCCCAACGGCTCCGAGCTGGAGCCGTCCCGGGACAAGCCCTGTGCATCTTCCCCTCCCTGTCCTGCTCTGACCACGGTCCAGGCAGCTGCGTGCAATGGGCGGGGGAGATGGGAGTGCACTTACCAGGCCAGCACCTGCAGCAGCTGAAACTAAGAGAGATCCAACTAAAGGGGCAGGGTGTGGCATTGTTTTCTTTGGGACAGATTCAGTGACAGACCTGAGCTGCTCACTCCTCCGAGGGCTGAGGGAAATGCAGGGGGTGGGGAAAATCCTGACCTCACATCCTTCCTGATGCACTAGAGGCAGAAAAAGGTCAACAGCCAAACCCCAAACAGAGCAAAGTACAGAAAAGCTCTGGGCGGCTGCTTCCACTTGTTCTAGTTCAAATTAATTTGCTGATTCCATTCAAAATGGTAAGTTGGGAGATTGCGGAGAGCTCTGGAGTGCGAGGAGCTGCAGGACATGTGCAAAAGTGCGTGTCCTGCAAGAGGCCCCGGGGAGCCAAGAGCAGCTGCTGCTGCGGGGGGGCAGGAGGGGGTGGCTGCACCAGGGCTGGGACGTCGCTCAGCGGCGGCTTCGGGGAAAAGAGTTTCTGGGAAACAGAGGTGAAAGTGAAAACAACAAAAGTTCTGCAGGGTTGGCACAGCCTCCCCATGCAAACCATCCATTGCCACGCAAGAGCGATGCCAGAGCTGCCATCACGACGCCGATCCTCAGGTTAAGGATCTTCCATCCCCGTGTGTCCTGCACCCACATTGTCACCTTCGCAGCACCTTGGCCGGATCCAACATCTGCAGGAGGTGGCTCTTGCTGTGCTTCTCCATGATCCCCGATGGGACGTCCCCGAGCTGCATGTGGGGCAGAGGGGACACTGTGCCCCGTGTCTCTTGCACAGGGACGTCCTCATGCTGTGACCACCTGCTGGGGCTCACCTTCCAGGTGGATGGTCTCCCTGTCACCGCATGGGGACCCATCAGTGTCTCAGGGTCACTGGTGCTCTGGGACAGCAGCAGCATCACTGGCCCTCTGCTCATCCTCTGTTCCTTCAGGCTTGGGCACAGCTTGGGTCTCCATGGGTGGGGAAACCCTTGGAGAAGGGGTCATCTCCTCCAGGTGCTGAGCACCAAACCCCCTCCATCAGCACTGAGTCCATGCAGGCCCCAAAGACCCCCATCCCCCTGACCCCCACATTCAGAACTGGGCCGGTCCCATCCACAGAGTCCATGGGTGACGGGTGTCACAAAAGATGTGGGGACCTCCTGGGTGTGGGTGCTCTCCTGCAACTTGCCCCATTACCTAGTGAGGAGGTTCATCTGCAAAGAGAAATCCTGATGCCCAGTGAGCTGGGGACACGGAGTTGTGCCCAGCTCCATCTTGAGAACCTCTCTGTCCCCAAAATTTGTGATCTCACATTGCCCTGCCAAAAACCCACCTTGGTGACCGTGCCAGCCCTGCTGTTGTGCTGTGCAGTGTCCCCCAGCCTGGCAGTGTCCCCGACCCCTCACCCCCAGCAGTGTCCCCATCACCTGCGTGCTGCCCTTCCCCACAGCCTGTCCCCTTGTGGCCACACTAGATCTGTCACTGTCCCCGTGAGCCATTCATGGATATGGGACAAGAGAAATGCCCACCAGGTGACACCCCATCACCTGGGGGACACACCCACAGGTGTCCCATGGTGCCACCCCGCCACCCAGCCCAGTGTCCCATCATGACATGGGGTCCCTGGCCAGGACTGAGCCACTCAAAGTGCCCGGGGAAGGAGCTCCCTGCAATGTCCCCAAGCCCCAGCTGCACGACAGGTGTCACCTGGGATGTGACACCCGGAGTGGCCTCGTCCCCTGGGAAGGGCATCGGAATGGTGGTTGCAACACAACCCCAACCCCATCCTCAGGCTCAGGTTTCAGCCGGTGGTGCCATGAGGAGGATCAGGGCCACAGCCCTGTCACCATCTGCAGGGCCACCCCAAGGAGCCCCCGGGACCTTCTGGTGATGGTGGCTGTGGTCAAGCATCTTCCCATGGGTGACACAACAGAAATGTTGGGTGGACGTGGCATCGCATTTTCTGTAGGGATGGATGTCCCTTAAAAAATGGGGCAGTGGTGGCATTTTCCCATCTCAGGAAGGGGACAGAGTAAGGGCTCTGTGTCTTGTCCCCAGACACAGGGCAAACTCGTGGCATTGCAGCCATCCCCGCAGCGCTGATGTCCATGGGGATGCCAATGTCCCCACTGACCCAGCATCCTCACAGGGACACAGCCGTCCCCAGAACTGGCATCTTCAGGAGGATACCACCATTCCCACCAAGCCGGTATCCTCACAGACATCCCACCATTCCCGCCAAACAGTGACCAAATGTTATATTTTCTATTGCATTATTTATTTTATTATATACCTGCTGATTGTTGCTGTTATTACTGTTCTTCACTGGTGATACCGATATTGGCCGGTGTTTCACTCATTATTATCCTGGGCAGCCAAGAAACCCCAGAGGCTGGTGGCAGCCGGGCAGCTCGCTCAGCCCATCAGGCAGGACTGAGGCTGTAGGTAAAATCAGGCTCGTTTCAGGTAGCAAAGTTTAATAAAGCATCAGATTAGCTCATGGCAATTAAGCTTCAGGAAGCAGAAATCAACGTCGCCCACCCTCCCAAAGAAAAGCTCCTTCCCTGGGTGAGGTGTTGAGGTGCACGGGGCGATGCTGAGGATCCTCTGTGGGTCGGTGGGATCATCCTCGGGGGACACGGGGCTGCCACCCCTCACGCCGTGTGGCTGCTCCCCTGCCCCACCGGGCTGGGGGGGCTTGAGGTGGCCTGGAAAGGTGGGACAGTCCCCTGAGCCCCTGCCCTGCCCTTCCCAGCCCATGCAGGTGGGATCCTGGCAGTGCTGGTAGCTGGAGCCCAGCCCTGCTGGGGACCCACAGCCCTTCTGGGGAGTCCAAAACCCTCTGAGGGACCCCACAGTCCTCCCAGAGTCCCAAAACTCTGAGTGGCTCCTCAGCCCTGCTTAGGAGCCCCAAAGCCCTCCCAGGACCACACTGTCATCCCACGGGATCCCATCTCTCATTGGGGACACAATTCTCCTGGTGACTCAGCCCTCCTTGGACCCCACATTCCTCCAAGGGACCCCAAACCCTGCCAGGGGGGCTGACATGGGGATACTCACAGCCCCACCGCTGCTGCTGTCACCTTCATCTTAGATTTGCACCTGCAAGAGAAAGCTGTCCATGTGCAGGGGGCTCCGCTGGCCCCACCGCTGTCCCCACCGCCCATGGGCACCCCAGGGGGAATCAGGTCAGGATGCAAACGCAGGGCTGGGGGTGGGTGCAGGAGCCGTCCCACCGCGGCCGTGACACCAGCTCCGTGCTCACCAGTTGTGAGGAGAACTCCAGCAAGTCCAGGAGGCAGAGGGTGAAGTGGATGCAGCTGTTTTTATAGAGGGAATGCTCAGCTTCGCTGTTCATCGCTTTCTTGAGTTCACTACGGAGGTCACTGAGATTGACCCCACTTCTTGTCCGGTAAATATCACAGTCGGGTCTCTCATTTTTCAGGGTCTGTAAGTCTGACTTGACAATCTCACCCCAAAACTTCTTACTGCTGATCAGATCCCATGTGGTCTGAGTGCCTGAGCCTGGAAAAGCAAGATCCGCCCATCACTCTGGCCCGGCCACCGCAGCTGCTGGCAACATTTTGGCCACAACCACAACCCAAACGGGACCAGGGGGTCTGGCACTTACCCTGGAATTTTATGACCTCTCCAGACCCGCAGCAGACAGCTGCATGTTTGAAGACATTGCTGTGCTTTTCAGAGCTGCTCTCCAAGGGGAAGGACACGATGTCCCCAGGCTGCAAATTTCTCTCCGACACCTTCTCGAAAATCTCCCCACATATATGTTTTTTCTTGAACAGCAGAAACATGATTGTTTGTCAACCGCACCAAGGAGGGAAGGTGAGAAGGCAGCAGAACCAGCTCCATCTCCCCCAGTGCCCCCCAGATCCCCAAAATGCCACCACAGGTCTCACCAAGCTCCTACTTACAGTGTTGGCCCACGGCTGCAAGGAGCGCTGTGTGCAATGGGATGTGCAGATCGGACCATGCTTACCATGCTTAGTCCTGGTGACCCTGCAGGCCACCCAGAGACCCAGCCCTTCTCCAGGTACCCACAGACCTCCCAGGGATCTCACAGTCCCCTCGGGGCACCCAGTCCCCTGGGAACCCCATCCCATCTGGGCACCACTCCCTCCTGGGGACCTCGCAGCCCTCCTGGGGATCCCAGTCCTGCCTGGGTCTCAGACCTCGCTGGTGTACCCACAACCCTCCTTAAGGTCCCAGTTGTGTGTGTGGGCACCTCAGCCCTCCTTGGGAACCCAAAGACTCCTCTGAGACTCTGAATCCCACCCACACATCCCAAGTCTCCTGGAGATACCTGTCTGCTCTGAGGACCCCAAAGCCCTTCTGGGGACCTCAAAGTCCTTCTAGGCCTGTGAGATCTTTCCAGGAGAACCCATCCCTCTTGGGGGACCCCAATCCTCCTCAAGACTCAGCCCTCCTTTAGTCCCCACTGCCCTCCCAGGGACCCCAAACCTTGCTGGTGGTGCTGACATGGGGATACTCACAGCCAAACCACCATGGCTGCTGTCACCTTCCTCTTGGATTTGCACCTGCAAGAGAAAGCTGTCCATGTGCAGGGGGCTCTGCTGTCCCCACCGCTGTCCCCACCGCCCATGGGCACCCCAGGGGGAATCAGGTCAGGATGCAAACGCAGGGCTGGGGGTGGGTGCAGGAGCCGTCCCACCGCGGCCGTGACACCAGCTCCATGCTCACCAGTTCTGAGGAGAACTCCTCCAGGCCCAGGAGGGAGAGGGCGAAGTGGATGCAGTTGTTTTTATAGAGGGAATACTTGGCTTCTCTGTTCATCGCTTTCTGGATTTCACTATGAAGGTCATTGAGATTGACCCCACCTTTTTTCCGGTAAATGTGGCATTTCCCTCTTTTCCTTTTCTGGCCTATGAAGCCTGACTTGACAATCATACCCTCATATGTGGAACCGCTGATCACACCCAATGAGTTTTTATTGCTGCCGACTGGAAAAACAAGAGCCACCCATCACGCTGGCCCAGCTTCTGCAGCCACTGGCCACACTTTGACCACAACCACAACCAAACGTGACAAGGGGGTCGGACACTTACCCAGGAAGTGTATGACCTCTCCAGACCCGCAGTAGACAGCTGCATGTTGGAAGACTTTGCTGCAAATTATAAAGCTGCTCATCATGGGGAAGAGCAGGATGTCCCCAGGCTGCAAATCTTTCTCCGACACCTCCTCGAAAATCACTCCACGATCGGGGATTCTCTTGAACAGCAGAAACATAATTGACGTATACTCCCTCTGCCAACAGCACCAGGGAGGGGAGGTGAGGAGGTGGCAGAACAAGCCCCATCACACCCCAACAGCCCCAGACCCCCACTCTGCCAGCAGAGGTTGGGCCAAGCTGTGAGAGGAACAGAAAAGGGGTGTCAGCGCCGTGCTCGTGCCGTCCTGCCCGTGCGCCAGGGCAGGGTCCCAGCTGCCATCACACCCTGCCCGGGATGGATCCTGCCAGGCACAGGGGCCCGGGCAAGAGTCACCCGTCCTTCCCAACGGCTCCGAGCTGGAGCCGTCCCGGGACAAGCCCTGTGCATCTTCCCCTCCCTGTCCTGCTCTGACCACGGTCCAGGCAGCTGCGTGCAATGGGCGGGGGAGACGGGAGCGCGCTTACCCTGAATCTATCTTGAACTCTGCAACCAGCAAACTTACGAGCGAAGAAACTCATCATTTTTTTCTCTGGGACGGTGCTGGTGACAGAGCCGGGCTGCTCGCTCCTACTGGGGCTGAGGGAAATGCAGGGGATGGGTGGATCAGCAGCAGGGACAAAACCTGACCTCACATCTGATACACAGGAGGTGGAGAAAGGCTGAAAGCCAAACACCAAACAGAAATAAGTTCAGATAAGTCCTGGGTGGGCTTTTCCACTTCTCAAAGCTGCAATTAATTTGCTCATTGCACTGGAAATGTTAAGTCTGGCAAAGGAAGCAGGTGGAGGGGAGACCCTGGAAAGGCTGTGGAGTGCGAGGAGCTGCAGGACATGTGCAAAAGTGCGTGTCCTGCAAGAGGCCCCGGGGAGCCAAGAGCAGCTGCTGCTGCGGGGGGGCAGGAGGGGGTGGCTGCACCAGGGCTGGGACGTCGCCCAGCGGCGGCTTCGGGGAAAGGAGCTGCTGGGAACTGGAAAGTGAAAGTGAAAACAACAGAAGTTCCACAGGGTTGGCACAGCCTCCCCATGCAAACCATCCATTGCCACGCAAGAGCGATGCCAGAGGCACCATCACGACGTCGATCCTCAGGTTAAGGATCTTCCATCCCCGTTTGTCCCGCACCCACATTGTCACCCTCAGCACCTTGGCCGGATCCCACATCTGCAGGAGGTGGCTCTTGCTGTGCTTCTCCATGATCCCCAATGGGACGTCCCCGAGTGGCCTGTGGGGCAGAGGGGACACTGCGCCCCGTGTCTCTTGCACAGGGACGTCCTCATGCTGTGACCACCTGCTGGGGCTCACCTTCCAGGTGGATGGTCTCCCTGTCACCGCATGGGGACCCATCAGTGTCTCAGGGTCACTGGTGCTCTGGGACAGCAGCAGCATCACTGACCCTCTGCTCATCCCCTGTTACTGGTGGCCTGGGCACAGCTTGGGTCTCCATGGATGGGGAAACCCTTGGAGAAGGGGTCATCTCCTCCAGGTGCTGAGCACCAAACCCCCTCCATCAGCACTGAGTCCATGCAGCCCCCAAAAACCCCCATCCCCCTGACCCCCACATTCAGAACTGGGCCTGTTCCATCCACAGCATCCATGGGTGACGGGTGTCACAAAAGATGTGGGGACCTCCTGGCTGTGGGTGCTCTCCTGCAAGTTGCCCCACTACCTGGTGAGGAGTGCAATAAATTTTGACTCGATCTTGTAAATAACAAGAATTTATTTAGAATCCGGCAATAAGCAAAGACAGCGCTGGGTGCGGCCTAGAGACGTCAGTCTCTCTCACGGCACGCGCACACCGCTAATTCAGTTCTCTGGGTTTTTAAAGTCCATCTCTGGTCCACAGCTTCCGGATGTAACTTTTCACTCATGTTGAAGGCTCGTATCATGTGGGTGTTGACTGCTGTGTAGCCAGTTTCGATCGCCTTACTTTGGTTACTTATGAGGTAAATACATCAAGCAGGACAAAGCAAGTAAGAACTCAAACAAACATCTCCTTGTTAGGTAAATACATCAAGCAGGACAAAGCAAGTAAGCATACAAACACTTCTCAAAACTCAAACAAACATCTCCAGGAGCTTTAATGAACAAACATTTCTCGGAACTGCTTGTTACAATTTCCCCCTTTTCTATTTTTTACTTATTTTGTTCATTAAAGCATTGCAACTCTTGACCACTTAATACTAATAATTCGGTGTCGTTTTGATCGTGCAATTTCTCATATTTTGCCTCAATCAACATCAAGTGAGCGACTTCTAGTCTGCCTTTCACGATCTCTATTACTTTATTTAAGATACAAGGTCCGACTGTTAATACTAGGATTAAAAGAATCAGTGGTCCTGCTATAGTGGATAGGAGGGTTGCAAGCCAGGGTGATTGTCCGAACCAGTTCTCATACCAGCTCTGCCGAGATTCATATTCTTTTTTTCATTTTTCTATATTTTCTCGTAGTTTATTCATTGTGTCTCTTAAAGTATGGCGGTTTTGGATCAAAACACAACCAACATTCTAGTGTTAAATTTGGATAGGTCCTGTTGATAACCTGATAACTTGCATTCATTAGGGTCCAAAGTGAATTTTTGTTAGTATTAGAGTCTTGTGTGTTTTCAAGACCATCTGTTATTGTCTTGTTAATTTCTAATTCTTTGGTTATTACTACATTGGGACCTATTGGTTGGGCTCTTTCTTCAGGCGCAGGTTCCTTCTGGATTTTTATGAGCCCTCCTCGATCCTTTCCTGGTTCCCAATACCTGACTCCCCAAATTTTTCCTAGTATCCATCCTTGGTCCTCTGGTTGCAGGGCTGTGAGTGTCAAATGTGTACAACTACCTGGGTTTATTGTACCTCCGGTTGAGTCTCGCTTAGGAGGTTGGCAACCGCTGGGCCCCCGGGTTATATTCAAAAACTTATCTCGCCCAACTGGTTTCCAGTCTGAAGCAATTGTCTTACAACCCCAATATGCACAATAATACTCATTAGGATAGTTGCAGTAACTCTTCTCTGGATTGGAAGAGGGACAAACATAATAACCTTTTTGATCTAAGCATGGTTGTGTAGGTGCTAACTGACAAAGGGTTACAGAAAAACTAGGGGATCCTACTGTAATATTCTCTTTAATCACTCGGCTCTCTTCTACCTGAATTAGGGTCCATTTGTATGGTCTATGTGCTGACTCCCCATTACTGGCCATTAGTAATAATACTAATACAGCATACCAGGTGGGGTTGCATTTGCCTAGGTTCAGCTTGCTTTGATTTTGCAATTTGTTGTGCTGCCTAGCACTGGGGTAGTTCTCCCAACACCGCTGCACAATTCCATTTGGGTTTTTGCCCCCACTTTGTGTTATTCCTCTGCCTCGCCCATCGACTCGGTTGCTTCGAGCCACGGGGTAAACCATCTTCTCAGCAGCAAGAATATTCTTCAGGAGGCCCCGAATGTTTCCGACAACTGCACCGTCACTTGTAAGCTTCCCAGTTGCAGCTTTTTTTTACCAAGGGGGAATGGCACGTTATTTCTTTTACAGTGGTTCGACAGCACACTTGTACTATGTGTAATTTCAGAGGAGTTGGCTCATTACGGTGGAAATAAAACCGTTCAGGTCGTATTCCATAGGCATATATGTTCCACCAACTAGGATCTTCGGTCTCGATTTCTCCTCGTAAGACTTTAAGTTTTAATGCTAATTCAGTAATTTCTCATTCAATTGAATAACACTGATCACAAGTCCCTTGAGAGGGAATACCGTCTAGGCAATGCAACCAGTTTTCCTGGCACGCTGTGCATTTAAAGCATACAAAAGGATAACAGTTGCAACCTATGTTATCACATTTAACTTTATAATCCTTACAAATAGGGTATTTATAATCAGCTTTATGGTTTTTCTGTACTTGCATGATACAGGTTGGTAAGTCCAAGTCCATTTATTGCTTTCTCAGTTTAATCCTTAAAGGGTCCTCTGTGGATTCTGCAGTCCACGCGTCGGTCTTGATCGGGCCTTTCACTCGACTGGCGTGTGTCCACCCCTTCTCCGTGGTCCGAATAGCTGTTTCTGTAGTGAGTAAAACAACATAAGGTCCCTCCCATTGAGGGGTTAGTGATGCCTCCTTCCAGGTTTTTATAAGCACTTTATCTCCGGGTTCTAGAGTACATATTTTTATGTCTAAGGGCAGACGTTGTACCACCAATCTTTTCTCCCAAAGGTATTTTCTCCGTTTTAGTAACTGTATTAGATAATTCCTTATCTGGAAATCCTTTATTTCTAGGTGTTTCTGTGGTATTTCTAAATCATAGGGCATACCATATAACATCTCGAAAGGTGAGATCCTGAGGTCTGTTCTCGGCTGCGTTTTTATATTTAATAGTGCTAAGGGCAAACACTTTACCCATGACATTTTAGTTTCTATCCCTAATATTTGTCTTATCTGCCTCTTAGACTTTGGGGCTGGCAATGACAAGATCCCTTTTACTCTTTCTGGGTCTAAATGTTTGGTACCCCTGCTTAAATAGTGCCCTAGATATTTTACTTCTTGTTCAACAAACTGGAGTTTGGTTTTTGATACTTTGAGTATCTTATGCTTATGCTTTGAGTATCTTAATCTTATGCTCTCTTATCTAACCACTTCCTCATCCTGCCCTGCTAGCAATAGATCATCTACGTACTGCACCAACACCGCCCCAGGGCTGCGTTCACACTCCTGTAAAATCTGTTCTAAAGCTTGCCCAAACAAGTTGGGTGACTCTGTAAATCCCTGGGGGAGTACCGTCCATCGCAACTGTTGTTTTCTATGAGTGTCTGGGTCCTCCCACTCAAAGGCAAAATAATTTCGACTTTCCTCATCTAGTGGGCAAGTCCAAAAGGCATCTTTTTAGTCTATCACACCACATCACTTATCATCCGGGCTTAGGTGACTCAGAAGGGTATATGGGTTAGCCACCACAGGAAATCGACTCACAGTCCCCTTGTTTACCTCCCTCAGGTCATGTACCAGCCTCCATTTCCCATCTTTTTTTTTTTTACAGGTAAAATGGGGGTGTTAAAGGGAGACATGTAAGGTTCAAGCAAGCCTTTTTCTAACAACCTTTCTATTTCTGGTTTTAACCCCCTTCGACCTTCTTCAGATATTGGATATTGTCTTACCCGAATGGGTATTTCTGGGCTAGAGATTTTAACTTTAAAGGGTGTTATGTTCAGTTTCGCTACTGAATCTTCCGTATACCACACTTCACGATTAATTTTATTCTCATCTTCCACCCTGAGAGGACATAATCTTATCCAAATTTCTTTCTCCATTACTTCTAAATTAACACCCAATTCGATTATTAAATCCCGCCCCAAGAGATTATATTCAGCTTCACGAACTAAAAGTAAATTTCCCACTTCTATTGTGGGGTTGGTTTCGATAATCACCTCCTTTATAACAAGAACACGAAATGGCTCCCCTTTTGCCCCAATTACTTGCATGGTGTTGGAGGATATTTTGCATCCCCTGGGCAAGGCTTGTATGGTAGATCGCTCTGCCCTGGAATCGACAAGAAATTCAATTTCTTGCTGCTGGGGGCCCACTTTCAATTTTGTCAAGGGCTCTGTTCCTTTTTGGGTCCCCAGCAAAAAGAGCCCCTGACACCCCTATTCCGCTTTGAACATTTTCTCATCCGCCATTTTCTTCCTACAGTTCCGCTTAATGTGCCCTTTCTTTCCACAGTAAAAACATTCTATCAGCTCACCCCGTTCCATTGTAGTCTCGCTATTAAGGGGTCTTGTCTTAGGACTAGGCTCCTTATACTCTGCCCTTTGATCTTTGGATTTCTGAGCTGTACGTTCTCTGACTGCTGCAACCATCATTCGTACAGTCCTCCGCTCCTTTTCATCCTCTCTCCTGACATACACTTTCTGAGCTTCCCTCAACAGTTCATCTAACAACATTTCCAAATTTCTACTTTTTGTTGCCCTCAGTTTCTATTACTTCTCTAGGGGAGCTCGCACCATTTCAGGTGTCAGCCTACCCCAAGAGGCATACGGCTTGTCCTCCCCCCGTCTCCTTCCCCCTCCGCCGCTTCTAGCAGTCTATCCACAGAACAACACTAACTTCAATACAGCTAATTCAGAATTTCACATTCAAATCACTTCCCCCACTAATTTATTCTCATGTGTACAGATGCATCTTAACGGGGAGCAAGGTGGTACTTTAGTAATGGAACCGGTTCTCATTTTGTAATTATACCATCCCCAAACCAGGACCCCGCCTCCAGTGTGCATACAAAAGAGCCAAATCCAGCACACCGAGATGAGACACAGCCTATCACAGAGCTGTGCAAGTTCAGATGCCAGAACAAAGCCAGCATGCCAGAAAGAAAAGCACTGGCTATCACACACAAAACTCCATTACCACATTCACACAGTCAAGATCGCTTGCAGTTCATCTCACGTATATGTATTAGGTCCTAAGAATTGATCAAACCGCCCAGCTACTCCTAGCGGGTCCTCTAAAAGGCTCCCCATTTCCTTTTTAAATCTCTAACGTCTCCGGAATTGAGGTGCACCGCCACATACCCTATTCCCGCCTGTGGACCTCCCATCACAATTTCTCGCAACGGATATAATTGTCCCGTCGCCTGGTACTGCTGCTGTCTAGTTTTACTACGTGTGACGGGCCCTGTGGGTTGACTAAGATTCATTTCCTCCAGGTTCGGTGTCAGTGGTGGAGCATTCGGACTAGGGGCCGGCACCGGGGGTGGTGGCGGCGGCACATAAGGTGGGGTGTAACGGGAATTTCTTCCTCATGTCGCTTGTTTCTTTGTTTATCATACTTCCCGTCCCCCTTTTCTTTTAAGGGATACAGATTGATCCTAGTGCTGACTCCCTTCCTACTGACAGAGGAAGGGCTCTGTGTCTTGTCCCCAGACACAGGGCAAACTCGTGGCATTGCAGCCATCCCCACAGCGCTAATGTCCATGGGGATGCCAATGTCCCCACTGACCCAGCATCCTCACAGGGACACAGCCATCCCCAGAACTGGCATCTTCAGGAGGATACCACCATTCCCACCAAGCCGGCATCCTCACAGACATCCCACCATTCCCACCAGACAGTCACCAAATGTTATATTTTCTATTGCATTATTTATTTTATTATATAGCTGCTGATTGTTGCTGTTATTACTGTTCTTCACTGGTCGGTGTTTCACTCATTATTATCCTGGGCAGCCAAGAAGCCCCAGAGGCTGGTGGCAGCCGGGCAGCTCTCTCAGCCCATCAGGCAGCACTGAGGCTGTAGGTAAAATCAGGCACGTTTCAGGTAGCAAAGTTTAATAAAGCATCAGATTAGCTCATGGCAATTAAGCTCCAGGAAGCAGAAAGCAACGTCCCCCACCTTCCCAAAGAAAAGCTCCTTCCCTGGGCAGTGTTGTTGGGGTGCGTGGGGCGATGCTGACGATCCTTTGTGGGTCAGCAGGATCGTCCTCAGGGGACACGGGGCTGCCACCCCTCACGCCGTGTGGCTGCTCCCCTGCCCCACTGGGCTGTGGGGCTTCAGATGGCCTGGAAAGGAGGGACGGTCCCCTGAGCCCCTGCCCTGCCCTTCCCAGCCCGTGCAGATGGGTCCTCTGGCAGCGCTGGCAGCTGGAGCCCAGCCCTGCTGGGGACCCCACGGACCTGCTGGGGACCCCAAAACCCTCTGAGAGACCCCACAGTCCTCCCAGAGTCCCAAAACTCTGAGTGGCCCCTCAGCCCTGCTGAGGAGCCCCAAGGCCCTCCCAGGACCACATTGTCATCCCACGGGATCCCATCTCTCACTGGGGACCCAATTCTTCTGGTGACTCAGCCCTCCCTTGGAACCCACATTCCTCCCAGGGACCCCAACCCCTGCCAGGGGGGCTGACATGGGGATACTCACAGCCCCACTGCTGCTGCTGTCACCTTCATCTTGGATTTGCACCTGCAAGAGAAAGCTGTCCATGTGCAGGGGGCTCCACTGTCCCCACCGCTGTCCCCACCGCCCATGGGCACCCCAGGGGGAATCAGGTCAGGATGCAAACGCAGGGCTGGGGGTGGGTGCAGGAGCCGTCCCACCGCGGCCGTGACACCAGCTCCGTGCTCACCAGTTCTGAGGAGAACTTCTCCAAGCCCAGGAGGGAGAGGGCGAAGTAGATGTAGTTGTTCTTCACGAAGTCATACTCGGCATCATTGTTCATTGCCTCTTTGGCTTTTTTACGGAAGTCATTGAGAGCAACCCCATCTGTTTTACGGTATATCTTGAACTTCCCCCATTTCTTTTTCATGGTCCCAAGACCTTCTTTAGTGACCAGAGCCGGGGCTGTCACACCGCTGCTGGTCAGACCGGAGCTGCTCTGGATCCCTGGAAAAGCAAGAGCTGCCCATCACCCTGGCCCGGCCACCACGGCCACTGGTCACACTTTGGCCACCACCACAACTCAAACAGGATCAGGGGGTCAGGTGCTTACGTCGGAACTGTATCACCTCTCCATCCCCGCAGTAGACGGCCGCATGTCTGAAGATGCTGCTGAGCTCCTGAGAGCTGTTCTCCGAGAGGAAGAGCATGATGTCCCCAGGCTGCAACTTGCTCTCCGGCACCTCCTCAAAGATGTTCCTATGCTCAGGGATTCTCTTGAACAGGCAAAACTTGAATATCTGCCCATGACAAAAGCGAGGGAAGGTGAGGACGAGACAGAACCAGCCCCATTGCCCCCAACCCCCCTCGAGACACCCACACTTCTGAGAGAGGTCTCTCCAAGCCCTGAGAGGAACAGAAAAGGGGTGTCAGCGCCGTGCTCGTGCCGTCCTGCCCGTGCGCCAGGGCAGGGTCCCAGCTGCCATCACACCCTGCCCGGGATGGATCCTGCCAGGCACAAGGGCTCGGGCAAGAGTCACCCGTCCTTCCCAACGGCTCCGAGCTGGAGCCGTGCCGGGACAAGCCCTGTGCATCTTCCCCTCCCTGTCCTGCTCTGACCACGGTCCAGGCAGATGTGTACAATGGGGTGCAGAGATGGGAACATGCATACCATCCTTATTTCTGCTGACCCTGCAGGCCTCCCAGAGACCCAGCCCTTCTTCATGTCCCCACAGCCCTACCAGGGACCTCACAGCCATCCGAGGGACCCCTCCCTCCCTCTTCAGGACCCCACAGTCCCCCTGCAGTGCCCAGCCCCTGGTAACCCCATCCCATCTGGGCACCACTCCCTCCTGGGGGCCCAATATCCCTCCTGGGCATCCTAGTCCTGCCAGCATCTCAGACTACCCTGGGGCACCCACAGCCCTCCTGGAGACCCCAGTTGTGTGTGGACACCCCAGCCCTCCTGGGGACCCCAAAACCTCCTTGGAGATCCTGAATCCATCTCACAGGTCCCAACTCTCCTGGAAATATCTGTCTGCTCTGGGGACCCCAAAACCATTCTGGGGACCTCAAAACCCTTCTAGGCCCATGTGGTCCTTCCAGGAGAACCCATCCCTCTTGGGGGACCACAATCCTCCTCGATACTCAGCCCTACTTTAGTCCCCACAGCCCTGCCATGGAACCCAAACCCCACTGGGCGGGCTGACATGGGGATACTCACAGTCTCACTGCGGCTGCTGCCACCTTCCTCTTGGATTTGCACCTGCAAGAGAAAGCTGTCCATGTACAGGGGGCTCCGCTGTCCCCACCGCTGTCCCCACCGTCCATGGGCACCCCAGGGGGAATCAGGTCAGGATGCAGACGCAGGGCTGGGGGTGGTTGCAGGAGCCGTCCCACCGCGGCCGTGACACCAGCTCCGTGCTCACCAGTTCTTTGTAGAACTCCTGCAAGCCCAGGAGGGAGAGGGCAAAGTGGATGCAGTTGTTTGTGTAGAGGGAATACTTGGCTTCGCAGTTCATCGCTTTCTGGATTTCACTATGGAGGTCATTGAGATTGACCCCACCTTTTTTCCGGTAAATCTCGCATTTCCCTTTCTCCTTTTTCAGGCTTGCGTAGCCATTTTTGCTGATCAGACCGTGAATCTTCTGATTCGTGATCACATCCCATGCACTAGGAGTGCCCGCACCTGTAAAATCAAGAGCCATCCATCACTCTGGCCCGGCCACCGCAGCCGCTGGCCACACGTTGGCCACAACCCAAACGGGACCAGGGGGTCGGGCGCTTACCCTGGAAGTGTATGACCTCTCCAGCCCCACAGTAGACGGCTGCATGTTTGAAGACATTGCTGGTCTGCAAGGGGAAGAGCAGGATGTCCCCAGGTTGCAAATCTTCCTCCGACACCTCCTCGAAAATCTCCCCGCGCCCGGGGATTCTCTTGAATAGCAGAAACTTTATTGTCTGTCAACCACACCAGGGGGAGAAAGTATGGAGGAGGCAGAACCAGCCCCATTGCCACCCAACACCCCCCAGATCCCCAAAATGCCGGTGCAGGTCTCTCCAAGCTCCTACTTACAGTGTTGCGCGACACCTGCAAGGAGAGAGGAACAGAAAAGGGGGGTCAGCGCCGTGCTCGTGCCGTCCTGCCCGTGCGCCAGGGCAGGGTCCCAGCTGCCATCACACCCTGCCCGGGATGGATCCTGCCAGGCACAAGGGCTCGGGCAAGAGTCACCCGTCCCTCCCAACGGCTCCGAGCTGGAGCCGTCCCGGGACAAGCCCTGTGCATCTTCCCCTCCCTGTCCTGCTCTGCCCACGGTCCAGGCAGCTGCGTGCAATGGGTGGGGGAGCCGGGAGTGCACTTACCAGGCCAGCACCTGCAGCAGTTGAAACTAAGATAGATGCAGCAGCGCCGATGATAGGGGCAGCGTATGCCATTGTTTTCTTTGGGACAAAATCAGTGACAGACCTGGGCTGCTCACTCCTCTGAGGGCTGAGGGAAATGCAGGGGATGGGGCAAATCCTGACCTCACATTCTTCCTGATATACTAGAGGCAGAGAAACGTCAATAGCCAAACCCCAAACAGAGCAAAGTACAGAAAAGCTCTGGGCGGCTCCTTCCACTTGTTCTACTTCAAATTAATTTGCTGATTCCATTCAAAATGGTAAGTTGGGAGATTGCGGAGAGCTCTGGAGTGCGAGGAGCTGCAGGACATGTGCAAAAGTGCGTGTCCTGCAAGAGGCCCCGGGGAGCCAAGAGCAGCTGCTGCTGCGGGGGGGCAGGAGGGGGTGGCTGCACCAGGGCTGGGACGTCGCTCAGCGGCGGCTTCGGGGAAAGGAGCTGCTGGGAACCGGAAAGTGAAAGTGAAAACAACAAAAGTTCCACAGGATTGGCACAGCCTCCCCATGCAAACCATCCATTGCCACGCAAGAGCGATGCCAGAGCTGCCATCAGAACACCGATCCTCAGGTTAAGGATCTTCCATCCCGGTCTTTCCCGCACCCACATTGTCACCTTCGCAGCACCTTGGCCGGATCCAACATCTGCAGGAGGTGGCTCTTGCTGTGCTTCTCCATGATCCCCGATGGGACGTCCCGAGCTGCCTGTGGGGCAGAAGGGACACTGTGCCCCGTGTCTCTTGCACAGGGACGTCCTCATGCTGTGACCACCTGCTGGGGCTCACCTTCCAGGTGGATGGTCTCCCTGTCACCGCATGGGGACCCATCAGTGTCTCAGGGTCACTGGTGCTCTGGGACAGCAGCAGAATCACCGAACCTCCGGGTCATCCCCTGTTCCTGGTGGCTTGGGCACAGCTTTGGTCTCCATGGATGGGGAAACCCTTGGAGAAGGGGTCATCTCCTCCAGGTGCTGAGCACCAAACCCCCTCCATCAGCACTGAGTCCATGCAGCCCCCAAAGACCCCCATCCCCCTGACCCCCACATTCAGAAGTGGGCCGGTCCCATCCACAGCGTCCACGGGTGACGGGTGTCACAAAAGATGTGGGGACCTCCTGGCTGTGGGTGCTCTCCTGCAAGTTGCCCCACTACCTGGTGAGGAGTGTAATAAATTTTGACTCGTTCTTGTAAATAACAAGAATTTATTTAGAATCCAGCAATAAGCAAAGACAGCGCTGGGTGCGGCCTAGAGACCTCAGTCTCCCTCACGGCACGCACACACCGCTAATTCAGTTCTCTGGGTTTTTAAAGTCCATCTCTGGTCCACAGCTTCCAGATGTAACTTTTCACTCATGTTGAAGGCTCGTATCATGTGGGAGTGGACTGCTGTGTAGACAGTTTCGATCGCCTTACTTTGGTTACTTATGAGGTAAATACATCAAGCAAGACAAAACAAGTAAGCATACAAACACTTCTCAAAACTCAAACAAACATCTCCAGGAGCTTTAATGAACAAACATTTCTCGGAACTGCTTGTTACAAGGAGGTTCATCTGCAAAGAGAAATCCTGATGCCCAGTGAGCTGGAGACACGGAGTTGTGCCCAGCTCCATCCTGAGAACCTCTCTGTCCCCAAAATTTGTGATGTCACATCGCCCTGCCATCCCCAACCACTGACCCCCAGCAGTGTCCCCATCACCTGCCTGCTGCCCTCCCCACAGCCTGTCCCCTTGTGGCCACACCAGATCTGTCACTGTCCCCGTGAGCCATTCATGGATATGGGACAAGAGAAATACCCACCAGGTGACACCCCATCACCTGGGGGACACACCCACAGGTGTCCCATGGTGCCACCCCGCCACCCAGCCCAGTGTCCCATCATGACATGGGGTCCCGGGCCAGGACTGAGCCACTCAAAGCGCCCGGGGAAGGAGCTCCCTGCAATGTCCCCAAGCCCCCGCTGCACAACAGGTGTCACTTGGGATGTGACACCCCGAAGTGGCCTCGTCCCCTGGGAAGGGCATCGGAATGGTGGTTGCAACACAACCCCAACCCCATCCTCAGGCTCAGGTTTCAGCCGGTGGTGCCATGAGGAGGATCAGGGCCACAGCGCTGTCACCATCTGCAGGGCCACCCCAAGGAGCCCCCGGGACCTTCTGGCAATGGTGGCTCTGGCCGAGCACTGTCCCATGGGTGCCACAACAGAAACATTGGGTGGACATGGCATCACATGTCCCCCCTGGTTCTGTAGGGATGGATGTCCCTTAGAAAACGGGACAGTGGTGGCATTTTCCCATCTCAAGGAGGGGACCAGGGAGGGACTCTCTGTCTTGTCCCCACACACCGGGCATTCTCGTGGCATTGCAGCCATCCCCGCAGCGCTGATGTCCTTATGGGGATGCCAATGTCCCCACTGTCCCAGCATCCTCACAGGGACACAGCCGTCCCCAGAACCGGACTCTTCAGGATACCACCATTCCCACCAACCCACCACCCTCACAGACATCCCACCATTCCCACCAAACAGTCACCAAATGTTATATTTTGTACTGTATTATTTATTTTATTTTATTATAGAGATGTCTGCAAAATCAGGCACGTTTCCGGTAGCAAAGTTTAACAAAGCATTTGATTAGTGCATGGCAATTAAGCTCCAAAGAGAAAGCAACGTCCCCCACCCTCCCACAAAAAAGCTCCTTCCCTGGGTGAGGTGTTGGGGTGTGCGGGGCGATGCTGAGGATCCTCTGTGGGTCGGGGGGATCATCCTCGGGGGACACGGGGCTGCCACCCCTCACGCCGTGTGGCTGCTCCCCTGTCCCGCCGGGCTGGGGGGGCTTCCGATGGCCTGGAAAGGGGGGACGGTCCCGTGATCTCTTGCCCTGCCCTTCCCAGCCCATGTGGATGGGACACCAAAACCCTCATGGGAACCCCAAAACCCTCTGAGGGATCACACAGTCCCTGAGGAGCCCCAAAGCCCTCCCAGGACCACAGTGTCATTCCACGGGATCCCATCCCTCAGTGAGGATCCAATTCTCCTGGTGACACAGCCCTCCCTTGGACCCACATTCCTCCCAGGGACCCCAACCCCTGCAGGGGGGCTGACATGAGGATACTCACAGCCCCACCGCTGCTGCTGCTGTCACCTTCATCTTGGATTTGCACCTGCAAGAGAAAGCTGTCCATGTGCAGGGGGCTCCGCTGTCCCCACCGCTGTCCCCACCGCCCATGGGCACCCCAGGGGGAATCAGGTCAGGATGCAAACGCAGGGCTGGCGGTGGGTGCAGGAGCCGTCCCACCGCGGCCGTGACACCAGCTCCGTGCTCACCAGTTCTGAGTAGAACTTCTCCAAGCCCAGGAGGGAGAGGGCGAAGTGGATGCAGTTGTTCTTCACGAAGTCATGCTCGGCATCATTGCTCATCGCCTCTCTGACTTTTTCACGGAAGTCATTGAGAGCAACCCCATCTGTTTTATGGTATATCTTGAACTTCCCCCATTTATTTTTCATGGTCCCAAGACCTTCTTTGGTGACCAGAGCCGGGGCTGTCACACTGCTGCTGGTCAGACCGGAGCTGCTCTGGATCCCTGGAAAAGCAAGAGCTGCCCATCACCCTGGCCCGGCCACCACGGCCACTGGTCACACTTTGGCCACCACCACAACTCAAACAGGATCAGGGGGTCAGGTGCTTACGTCGGAACTGTATCACCTCTCCATCCCCGCAGTAGACGGCCGCATGACTGAAGATGCTGCTGAGCTCTTGAGAGCTGCTCTCCAAGGGGAAGAGCACGATGTCCCCAGGCTGCAAATTGCTCTCCGGCACCTCCTCAAAGATGTTCCCATGCTCAGGGATTGTCTTGAACAGGCAAAACTTTAATGTCTGCCCATGACAAAAGGGAGGGAAGGTGAGGAGGAGGCAGAACCAGCCCCATCGCCCCCAACCCCCCTCGAGACACCCACACTTCTGAGAGAGGTCTCTCCAAGCCCTGAGAGGAACAAAAAAGGGGTGTCAGCGCCGTGCTCGTGCCGTCCTGCCCATGCGCCAGGGCAGGGTCCCAGCTGCCATCACACCCTGCCCGGGATGGATCCTGCCAGGCACAAGGGCTCGGGCAAGAGTCACCCGTCCTTCCCAACGGCTCCGAGCTGGAGCCGTCCCGGGACAAGCCCTGTGCATCTTCCCCTCCCTGTCCTGCTCTGACCACGGTCCAGGCAGATGTGTGCAATGCGGTGCGGAGATGGGAGCGTGCTTACCATCCTTATTTCTGCTGACCTTGCAGGCCTCTCAGAGACCCAGTCATTCTTCAGGACCCCACAGCCCTCCCAGGGACCCCACAGCCCTCCTGGAGACCCCAGTTGTGTGTGGGCACCCCAGCCCTCCTGGTTTCCCCAAAACCTCCTTGGAGACTCTGAATTCCCCTCCCATGTTCCAACTCTCCTGGAGATGCCTGTCTGTTCTGGGCACCCCAAAGCCCTTCTGTGGACCTCAAAGTCCTTCTAGACCCATGAGATCCTTCTAGGAGAACCCATCCCTCTTGGGGGACCCCAATCCTCCTCAAGACTCAGCCCTCCTTCAGTCCCCCTCCCAAGGAACCCAAACCCTGCCAGGGGGGTTTACATGGGGACACTCACAGTCTCACTGCGGCTGCTGTCACCTTCATCTTGGATTTGCACCTGCAAGAGAAAGCTGTCCATGTGCAGGGGGCTCTGCTGTCCCCACCGCTGTCCCCACCGCCCATGGGCACCCCAGGGGGAATCAGGTCAGGATGCAAACGCAGGGCTGGGGGTGGGTGCAGGAGCCGTCCCACCGCGGCCGTGACACCAGCTCCGTGCTCACCAGTTCTGAGGAGAACTTCTCCAAGCCCAGGAGGGAGAGGGCGAAGTGGATGCAGTTGTTCCTTATGGCGCAATATTCGGCTTTGCTGTTCATCGCCTCCTTGACTCTTCTCCGGAAATCACTGAGATTAACCCCATCTATTTTCCGGTAAATCATGTAGCTTCCCCTCTCCTTTCTCATTTTCACCAAACCTTCTTTGATGATCACACCAGAAGTCGTCTGACTGCTGATCACATCACGTTTCCTCTGAGTGCCGGTGGCTGGAAAAGCAAGAGCCGCCCATCGCCCTGGCCCAGCCACCACAGCCGCTGGCCACACTTTGAGGATCACTACAACCCAAAAGGGAGCAGGGGGTCTGGCGCTTACCCACAAAGTGTATGACCTCGTCATCCCCACAGTAGACGGCTGCATGTCTGAAGATCATCTGATAAATGGGGTTATTGCTTCCGTCCAAGGGGAAGAGCAAGATGTCTCCAGGGTGCAACTCACTCTCAGAAAGCACCACGAAGATCTGACCATGCCCGCGGACGCTCTTAAACAGCAGAAATCTGGCGCTCTACGAACCACACCAGGAAGGGGAGGTGAGGAGGCGGCAGAACCAGCCCCATCAATCCCAATGCCCCCCAGGACCCCAAAATGTCGGTGCAGGTCTCTCCAAGCTCCTACTTACAGTGTTGCTGAACACCTGCAAGGAGAGAGGAATAGAAAAGGGGTGTCAGCGCCGTGCTCGTGCCGTCCTGCCCGTGCGCCAGGGCAGGGTCCCAGCTGCCATCACACCCTGCCCGGGATGGATCCTGCCAGGCACAAGGGCTCGGGCAAGAGTCACCCGTCCTTCCCAACGGCTCCGAGCTGGAGCCGTCCCGGGACAAGCCCTGTGCATCTTCCCCTCCCTGTCCTGCTCTGACCACGGTCCAGGCAGCTGCGTGCAATGGGTGGGGGAGATGGGAGTGCACTTACCAGGTGAGAACCTGCAGCAGTTGAAGCTAAGATAGATCCAACGCCGACTAAAGAGGCAGGGTGTGGCATTGTTTTCTTTGGAACAGAATCAGTGACAGACCTGGGCTGCTCACTCCTCCGAGGGCTGAGGGAGATGCAGCGGATGGGGCAAATCCTGACCTCACATCCTTCCTGATACACTAGAGGCGGAGAAAGGCTGAAAGCCAAACCCCAAACAGAGCTCTGGGCGGCTGCTTCCACTTGTTCTAGTTCAAATTAATTTGCTGATTCCATTCAAAATGGTAAGTTGGGAGATTGCAGAGAGCTCTGGAGTGCGAGGAGCTGCAGGACATGTGCAAAAGTGCGTGTCCTGCAAGAGGCCCCGGGGAGCCAAGAGCAGCTGCTGCTGCGGGGGGGCAGGAGGGGGTGGCTGCACCAGGGCTGGGACGTCGCTCAGCGGCGGCTTCGGGGAAAGGAGCTGCTGGGAACTGAAAGTGAAAGTGAAAACAACAAAAGTTCCACAGGATTGGCACAGCCTCCCCATGCAAACCATCCATTGCCACGCAAGAGCGATGCCAGAGCTGCCATCACGACGCTGATCCTCAGGTTAAGGATCTTCCATCCCCGTGTGTCCCGCACCCACATTGTCACCTTCGCAGCACCTTGGCCAGATCCAACATCTGCAGGAGGTGGCTCTTGCTGTGCTTCTCTATGATCCCTGATGGGACGTCCCCGAGCTGCCTGTGGGGCAGAGGGGACACTGTGCCCCGTGTCTCTTGCACAGGGACGTGCTCATGCTGTGACCACCTGCTGGGGCTCACCTTCCAGGTGGATGATCTCCCTGTCTCCGCATGGGGACCCATCAGTGTCTCAGGGTCACTGGTGCTTTGGGACAGCAGCAGCATCACTGACCCTCTGCTCATCCCCTGTTCCTGGTGTCTTGGGCACAGCTTGGGTCTCCATGGATGGGGAAACCCTTGGAGAAGGGGTCATCTCCTCCAGGTGCTGAGCACCAAACCCCCTCCATCAGCACTGAGTCCATGCAGCCCCCAAAGACCCCCATCCCCCTGACCCCCACATTCAGAACTGGGCCGGTCCGATCCACAGCGTCCATGGGTGACGGGTGTCACAAAAGATGTGGGGACCTCCTGGGTGTGGGTGCTTCCCCGCAAGTTGCCCCATTACCTGGTGAGGAGGTTCATCTGCAAAGAGAAATCCTGACGCCCAGAGAGCTGGAGACATGGAGTTGTGCCCAGCTCCATCCTGAGAACCTCTCTGTCCCCAAAATTTGTGATCTCACATCACCCTGCCAAAAACCCACCTTGGTGACCGTGCCAGCCCTGCTTCTTGTGATGTGCAGTGTCCTCCAGCCTGGCAGTGTCCTCAGCCACTGACCGCCAGCAGTGTCCCCATCACCTGCGTGCTGCCCTCCCCACAGCCTGTCCCCTTGTGGCCACACCAGATCTGTCACTGTCCCTGTGAGCCATTCATAGACATGGGACAAGAGAAATGCCCACCAGGTGATACCCCATCACCTGGGGGAGACACCCACAGGTGTCCCATGGTGCCACCCCGCCACCCAGCCCAGTGTCCCATCGTGACATGGGGTCCCTGGCCAGGACTGAGCCACTCAAAGCGCCCGGGGAAGAAGCTCCCTGCAATGTCCCCAAGTCCCAGCTGCAGGACAGGTGTCACTTGGGATGTGACACCCCGGAGTGGCCTCGTCCCCTGGGAACGGCATCGGAATGGTGGTTGCAACCCAACCTCAACCCCATCCTCAGGCTCAGGTTTCAGCCGGTGGTGCCATGAGGAGGATCAGGGCCACAGCGCTGTCACCATCTGCAGGGCCACCCCAAGGAGCCCCCGGGACCTTCTGGCAATGGTGGCTCTGGCCGAGCACTGTCCCATGGGTGCCACAACAGAAACATTGGGTGGACGTGGTGTCGCATGTTCTGTAGGGATGGATATCCCTTAAAAAATGGGACAGTGGTGGCATTTTCCCATCTCAGGAAGGGGACTGAGGAAGGGCTCTGTGTCTTGTCCCCAGACACAGGGCAAACTCGTGGCATTGCAGCCATCCCCACAGGGCTGATGTCCATGGGGATGCCAATGTCCCCACTGTCCCAGCATCCTCACAGGGACACAGCCGTCCCCAGAACCGGCATCTTCAGGAGGATACCACCATTCCCACCAAGCCGGCATCCTCACAGACATCCCACCATTCTCACCAAACAGTCACCAAATGTTATATTTTGTACGGTATTGTTTATTTTATTTTATTATAGAGATGTCTGCAAAATCAGGCACGTTTCTGGTAGCAAAGTTTAACGAAGCATTTGATTAGTGCATGGCAATTATACTCCAAAGAGAAAGCAACGTCCCCCACCCTCCCAAACAAAAGCTCCTTCCCTGGGTGAGTTGTTGGGGTGTGCGGGGTGATGCTGAGGACCCTCTGTGGGTCGGGGGGATCATCCTCGGGGGACACGGGGCTGCCACCCCTCACGCCGTGTGGCTGCTCCCCTGCCCCGCCGGGCTGGGGGGGCTTCCGATGGCCTGGAAAGGGGGACGGTCCCGTGATCTCTTGCCCTGCCCTTCCCAGCCCGTGCGGATGGGACACCAAAACCCTCATGGGAACCCCAAAACCCTCTGAGGGATCACACAGTCCCTGAGGAGCCCCAAAGCCCTCCCAGGACCACAGTGTCATTCCACGGGATCCCATCCCTCAGTGAGGATCCAATTCTCCTGGTGACACAGCCCTCCCTTGGACCCACATTCCTCCCAGGGACCCCAACCCCTGCATTGGGGCTGACATGGGGATACTCACAGCCCCACCACTGCTGCTGCTGTCACCTTCATCTTGGATTTGCACCTGCAAGAGAAAGCTGTCCATGTGCAGGGGGCTCCGCTGTCCCCACCGCTGTCCCCACCGCCCATGGGCACCCCAGGGGGAATCAGGTCAGGATGCAAACGCAGGGCTGGCGGTGGGTGCAGGAGCCGTCCCACCGCGGCCGTGACACCAGCTCTGTGCTCACCAGTTGTGAGTAGAACTTCTCCAGGCCCAGGAGGGAGAGGGCGAAGTAGATGCAGTTGTTCTTCACGAAGTCATGCTTGGCATCATTGTTCATCGCCTCTCTGACTTTTTCACGGAAGTCATTGAGAGCAATCCCGTCTGTTTTACGGTATATTTTGAACTTCCCCCATTTCTTTTTCATGGTCCCAAGGCCTTCTTTGGTGACCAGAGCCGGGGCTGTCACACCGCTGCTGGTCAGACCGGAGCTGCTCTGGATCCCTGGAAAAGCAAGAGCTGCCCATCACCCTGGCCCGGCCACCACGGCCACTGGTCACACTTTGGCCACCACCACAACTCAAACAGGATCAGGGGGTCAGGTGCTTACGTCGGAACTGTATCACCTCTCCATCCCCGCAGTAGACGGCCGCATGACTGAAGATGCTGCTGAGCTCTTGAGACCTGCTCTCCAAGGGGAAGAGCATGATGTCCCCAGGCTGCAACTTGCTCTCCGGCACCTCCTCAAAGATGTTCCCATGCTCAGGGATTCTCTTGAACAGGCAAAACTTGAATATCTGCCCATGACAAAAGGGAGGGAAGGTGAGGAGGAGGCAGAACCAGCCCCATCGCCCCCAACCCCCCTCGAGACACCCACACTTCTGAGAGAGGTCTCTCCAAGCTCTGAGAGGAACAGAAAAGGGGTGTCATCGCCGTGCTCGTGCCGTCCTGCCCGTGCGCCAGGGCAGGGTCCCAGCTGCCATCACACCCTGCCCGGGATGGATCCTGCCAGGCACAAGGGCTCGGGCAAGAGTCACCCGTCCTTCCCAACGGCTCCGAGCTGGAGCCGTCCCGGGACAAGCCCTGTGCATCTTCCCCTCCCCGTCCTGCTCTGACCACGGTCCAGGCAGATGTGTGCAATGGGGTGCAGAGATTGGAGTGTGCTTACCATCCTTACTCCTGGTGACTCTGCAGGACTCCCAGAGACCCAGACATTCTTGAGGTCCCCACAGCCCTCCCAGAGACCCCACAGCCCTCCTGGGGATTCTGGTCCTGCCTGGGTCTCAGGCCTCCCTGGGGCACTTACAGCCCTCCTGGAGACCCCAGTTGTGTGTGGGCACCCCAGCCCTCCTGGTTTCCCCAAAACTTCCTTGGAGACTCTGAATCCCCCTCACATGTTCCAACTCTCCTGGAGATGCCTGTCTGTTCTGGGCACCCCAAAGCCCTTCTGGGGACCTCAAAGTCCTTCTAGGCCCATGAGGTCTTTCCAAGAGAGCCCATCCCTCTTGGGGGACTCCAATCCTCCTCGAGACTCAGCCCTCCTTCAGTCCCCATAGCCCTCCCAAGAACCCCAAACCCTGCCAGGGGGGTTTACACGGGGATACTCACAGTCTCCCTAGGGCTGCTGTCACCTTCATCTTGGATTTGCACCTGCAAGAGAAAGCTGTCCATGTGCAGGGGGCTCCGCTGTCCCCACCGCTGTCCCCACCGCTGTCCCCACCGCCCATGGGCACCCCAGGGGGAATCAGGTCAGGATGCAAACGCAGGGCTGGGGTGGGTGCAGGAGCCGTCCCACCGCGGCCGTGACACCAGCTCCGTGCTCACCAGTTCTGAGGAGAACTTCTCCAGACCCAGGAGGGAGAGGGTGAAGTGGATGCAGTTGTTCTTGCTGGCGCAATACTCGGCTTTGCTGTTCATCGCCTCCTTGACTTTTCTCCGGAAATCACTGAGATTAACCCCATCTATTTTCCGGTAAATCATGTAGCTTCCCCTCTCCTTTCTCATTTTCACCAAACCTTCTTTGGCGATCACACCAGAAGTCGTCTGACTGCTGATCATATCACATTTGCTCTGAGTGCTGGTGCCTGGACAAGTAAGAGCCGCCCATCGCCCTGGCCCAGCCACCACAGCCGCTGGCCACACTTTGAGGATCACTACAACCCAAATGGGAGCAGGGGGTCTGGCGCTTACCCACAAAGTGTATGACCTCGCCATCCCCGCAGAAGACGGCTGCATGTCTGAAGATCATCTGAAAAATGGGGTTATTGCTTCCGTCCAAGGGGAAGAGCAAGATGTCTCCAGGGTGCAACTCACTCTCAGAAAGCACCTCGAAGACCTGACCGTGCCCGCGGACGCTCTTAAACAGCAGAAATCTGGTGCTCTACGAACCACACCAGGGAGGGGAGGTGAGGAGGTGGCAGAACAAGCCCCATCAATCCCAATGCCCCCCAGGACCCCTAAATGTCGGTGCAGGTCTCTCCAAGCTCCTACTTACAGTGTTGCCGAACACCTGCAAGGAGAGAGGAACAGAAAAGGGGTGTCAGCGCCGTGCTCGTGCCGTCCTGCCCGTGCGCCAGGGCAGGGTCCCAGCTGCCATCACACCCTGCCCGGGATGGATCCTGCCAGGCACAAGGGCTCGGGCAAGAGTCACCCGTCCTTCCCAACGGCTCCGAGCTGGAGCCGTCCTGGGACAAGCCCTGTGCATCTTCCCCTCCCTGTCCTGCTCTGACCACCGTCCAGGCAGCTGCGTGCAATGGGTGGGGGAGATGGGAGTGCACTTACCAGGCGAGAACCTGCAGCAGCTGAAACTAAGATAGATGCAGCAGCGCCGATGATAGGGGCAGCATATGCCATTGTTTTCTTTGGGACAGAATCAGTGACAGACCTGGGCTGCTCACTCCTCTGAGGGCTGAGGGAAATGCAGGGGATGGGGCAAATCCTGACCTCACATCCTTCCTGATACACTAGAGGCGGAGAAAGGCTGAAAGCCAAACCCCAAACAGAGCTCTGGGCGGCTGCTTCCACTTGTTCTAGTTCAAATTAATTTGCTGATTCCATTCAAAATGGTAAGTTGGGAGATTGCAGAGAGCTCTGGAGTGCGAGGAGCTGCAGGACATGTGCAAAAGTGCGTGTCCTGCAAGAGGCCCCGGGGAGCCAAGAGCAGCTGCTGCTGCGGGGGGGCAGGAGGGGGTGGCTGCACCAGGGCTGGGACGTCGCTCAGCGGCGGCTTCGGGGAAAGGAGCTGCTGGGAACTGAAAGTGAAAGTGAAAACAACAAAAGTTCCACAGGATTGGCACAGCCTCCCCATGCAAACCATCCATTGCCACGCAAGAGCGATGCCAGAGCTGCCATCACGACGCTGATCCTCAGGTTAAGGATCTTCCATCCCCGTGTGTCCTGCACCCACATTGTCACCTTCGCAGCACCTTGGCCGGATCCAACATCTGCAGGAGGTGGCTCTTGCTGTGCTTGTCCATGATCCCCGATGGGACGTCCCGAGCTGCCTGTGGGGCAGAGGGGACACTGTGCCCTGTGTCTCTTGCACAGGGACGTCCTCATGCTGTGACCACCTGCTGGGGCTCACTTTCCAGATGGATGATCTCCCTGTCATCGCATGGGGACCCATCAGTGTCTCAGGGTCACTGGTGTTCTGGGACAGCAGCAGCATCACTGACCCTCTGCTCATCCCCTGTTCCTTCAGGCTTGGGCACAGCTTGGGTCTCCATGGATGGGGAAACCCTTGGAGAAGGGGTCATCTCCTCCAGGTGCTGAGCACCAAACCCCCTCCATCAGCACTGAGTCCATGCAGCCCCCAAAGACCCCCATCCCCCTGACCCCCACATTCAGAAGTGGGCCGGTCCCATCCACAGCGTCCATGGGTGACGGGTGTCACAAAAGATGTGGGGACCTCCTGGGTGTGGATGCTCTCCTGCAAGTTGCCCCATTACCTGGTGAGGAGGTTCATCTGCAAAGAGAAATCCTGACGCCCAGAGAGCTGGAGACATGGAGTTGTGCCCAGCTCCATCCTAAGAACCTCTCTGTCCCCAAAATTTGTGATGTCACATCGCCCTGCCAAAAACCCACCTTGGTGACCGTGCCAGCCCTGCTGCTTGTGCTGTGCAGTGTCCCCCAGCCTGGCAGTGTCCTCAGCCACTGACCGCCAGCAGTGTCCCCATCACCTGCGTGCTGCCCTTCCCCACAGCCTGTCCCCTTGTGGCCACACCAGATCTGTCACTGTCCCTGTGAGCCATTCATGGATATGGGACAAGAGAAATGCCCACCAGGTGACACCTCATCACCTGGGGGAGATGCCCACAGGTGTCCCATGGTGCCACCCCACCACCCAGCCCAGTGTCCCATCGTGACATGGGGTCCCTGGCCAGGACTGAGCCACTCAAAGTGCCCGGGAAAGGAGCTCCCTGCAATGTCCCCAAGCCCCCGCTGCACGACAGGTGTCACTTGGGATGTGACACCCCAGAGTGGCCTCGTCCCCTGGGAACGGCATCGGAATGGTGGTTGCAACCCAACCTCAACCCCATCCTCAGGCTCAGGTTTCAGCCGGTGGTGCCATGAGGAGGATCAGGGCCACAGCGCTGTCACCATCTGCAGGGCCACCCCAAGGAGCCCCCGGGACCTTCTGGCGATGGTGGCTGTGGCCGAGAATCATCCCAGGGGTGACACAACAGAAAGATTGGGTGGACATGGCGTCGCATGTCCCCCCCTGGTTCTGTAGGGATGGATGTCCCTTAGAAAATGGACAGTGGTGGCATTTTTCCATCTCAAGGAGGGGACCAGGGAAGGACTCTCTGTCTTCCGATGGCCTGGAAAGGGGGGACGATCCCATGATCCCTTGCCCTGCCTTCCCAGCCCATGCGGATGGGACACCAAAACCCTCATGGGAACCCCAAAACCCTCTGAGGGATCACACAGTCCCTGAGGAGCCCCAAAGCCCTCCCAGGACCACAACGTCATCCCACGGGATCCCATCCCTCAGTGAGGATCCAATTCGCCTGGTGACACAGCCCTGCCTTGGACCCCACATTCCTCCCAGGGACCCCAACCCCTGCCAGGGGGGCTGACATGAGGATACTCACAGCCCCACTGCTGCTGCTGTCACCTTCATCTTGGATTTGCACCTGCAAGAGAAAGCTGTCCATGTGCAGGGGCCTCCGCTGTCCCCACCGCTGTCCCCACCGCCCATGGGCACCCCAGGGGGAATCAGGTCAGGATGCAAACGCAGAGCTGGGGGTGGGTGCAGGAGCCGTCCCACCGCGGCCGTGACACCAGCTCCGTGCTCACCAGTTCTGAGTAGAACTTCTCCAGGCCCAGGAGGGAGAGGGTGAAGTAGATGCAGTTGTTCTTCTTGAAGTCATACTCGGCATCATTGTTCATCGCCTCTCTGACTTTTTTACGGAAGTCATTGAGAGCAATCCCGTCTCTTTTACGGTATATCTTGAACTTCCCCCATTTATTTTTCATGGTCCCAAGACCTTCTTTGGTGACCAGAGCCGGGGCTGTCACACCGCTGCTGGTCAGACCGGAGCTGCTCTGGATCCCTGGAAAAGCAAGAGCTGCCCATCACCCTGGCCCGGCCACCACGGCCACTGGTCACACTTTGGCCACCACCACAACTCAAACAGGATCAGGGGGTCAGGTGCTTACGTCGGAACTGTATCACCTCTCCATCCCCGCAGTAGACGGCCGCATGACTGAAGATGCTGCTGAGCTCTTGAGACCTGCTCTCCAAGGGGAAGAGCACGATGTCCCCAGGCTGCAAATTGCTCTCCGGCACCTCCTCAAAGATGTTCCCATGCTCAGGGATTGTCTAGAACAGGCAAAACTTGAATATTTGCCCATGACAAAAGGGAGGGAAGGTGAGGAGGAGGCAGAACCAGCCCCATCACCCCCAACCCCCCTCGAGACACCCACACTTCTGAGAGAGGTCTCTCCAAGCCCTGAGAGGAACAGAAAAGGGGTGTCAGCGCCGAGCTCGTGCCGTCCTGCCCGTACGCCAGGGCAGGGTCCCAGCTGCCATCACACCCTGCCCGGGATGGATCCTGCCAGGCACAAGGGCTCGGGCAAGAGTCACCCGTCCTTCCCAACGGCTCCGAGCTGGAGCCGTCCCGGGACAAGCCCTGTGCATCTTCCCCTCCCTGTCCTGCTCTGACCACGGTCCAGGCAGATGTGTGCAATGGGGTGCGGAGATTGGAGCGTGCTTACCATCCTTACTCCTGGTGACTCTGCAGGACTCCCAGAGACCCAGCCCTTCCTCAGGTCCCCACAGCCCTCGAAGGGACCCCACAGCCCTCCTGGGGATTCTGGTCCTGCCTGGGTCTCAGACCTTCCTGGGGCACCCACAGCCCTCCTGGAGACCCCAAAACCTCCTTGGAGACTCCGAATCCCCCTCACATGTTCCAACTCTCCTGGAGATACCTGTCTGTTCTGGGCACCCCAAAGCCCTTCTGGGGACCTCAAAGTCCTTCTAGGCCCATGAGGTCTTTCCAAGAGAAACCATACCTCTTGGGGTACCCCAATCCTCCTCGATACTCAGCCCTCCTTCAGTCCCCATAGCCCTCCCATGGACCGCAAACCCTGCCAGGGGGGTTTACATGGGGATACTCACAGCCCCACCACTGCTGCTGCTGTCACCTTCATCTTGGACTTCCACCTGCAAGAGAAAGCTGTCCATGTGCAGGGGGCTCCGCTGTCCCCACCGCTGTCCCCACCGCCCATGGGCACCCCAGGGGGAATCAGGTCAGGATGCAAACACAAAGCTGGGGGTGGGTGCAGGAGCCGTCCCACCGCGGCCGTGACACCAGCTCCGTGCTCACCAGTTGTGAGGAGAACTTCTCCAGGCCCAGGAGGGAGAGGGCAAAGTAGATGCAGTTGTTCTTCTTGAAGTCATACTCGGCATCATTGTTCATCGCCTCTCTGACTTTTTTACGGAAGTCACTGAGAGCAACCCCGTCTGATTTACGGTATATCTTGAACTTCCCCCATTTCTTTTTCATGGTTCCAAGGCCTTCTTTGGTGACCAGAGCCGGGGCTGTCACACCGCTGCAGGTCAGACCGGAGCTGCTCTGGATCCCTGGAAAAGCAAGAGCTGCCCATCACCCTGGCCCGGCCACCACGGCCACTGGTCACACTTTGGCCACCACCACAACTCAAACAGGATCAGGGGGTCAGGTGCTTACGTCGGAACTGTATCACCTCTCCATCCCCGCAGTAGACGGCCGCATGTCTGAAGATGCTGCTGAGCTCTTGAGAGCTGCTCTCCAAGGGGAAGAGCACGATGTCCCCAGGCTGCAACTTGCTCTCCGGCACCTCCTCAAAGATGTTCCTATGCTCAGGGCTTCTCTTGAATAGGCGAAACTTGAATATCTGCCCATGAGAAAAGGGAGGGAAGGTGAGGAGGAGGCAGAACCAGCCCCATCGCCCCCAACCCCCCTCGAGACACCCACACTTCTGAGAGAGGTCTCTACAAGCCCTGAGAGGAACAGAAAAGGGGTGTCAGCGCCGTGCTCGTGCCGTCCTGCCCATGCACCAGGGCAGGGTCCCAGCTGCCATCACACCCTGCCCGGGATGGATCCTGCCAGGCACAAGGGCTCGGGCAAGAGTCACCCGTCCTTCCCAACGGCTCCGAGCTGGAGCCGTCCCGGGACAAGCCCTGTGCATCTTCCCCTCCCTGTCCTGCTCTGACCACCGTCCAGGCAGATGTGTGCAATGGGGTGCGGAGATGGGAACAGGCTTACCATCCTTATTTCTGCTGACCGTGCAGGCCTCTCAGAGACCCAGTCCTTCTTCATGTCCCCACAGCCCTACCAGGGACCTCACAGCCATCCGAGGGACCCCTCCCTCCCTCTTCAGGACCCCACAGTCCCCCTGCAGTGCCCAGCCCCTGGTAACCCCATCCCACCTGGGCACCACTCCCTCCTGGGGGCCCAACATCCCTCCTGGGGATCCTGGTCCTGCCAGCATCTCAGACCTCCCTGGGGCACCCACAGCCCTCCTGGAGACCCCAGTTGTATGTGGACACCCCAGCACTCCTGGGGACCCCAAAACCTCCTTGGAGATCCTCAATCCATCTCACAGGTCCCAACTCTCCTGGAAATATCTGTCTGCTCTGGGGACCCCAAAACCATTCTGGGGACCTCAAAGCCCTTCTAGGCCCATGTAGTCCTTCCAGGAGAACCCATCCCTCTTGGGGGACCCCAACCCTCCTCGAGACTCAGCCCTCCTTTAGTCCCCACAGCCCTGCCATGGAACCCAAACCCCACTGGGCGGGCTGACATGGGGATACTCACAGTCTCACTGCGGCTGCTGCCACCTTCCTCTTGGATTTGCACCTGCAAGAGAAAGCTGTCCATGTGCAGGGGGCTCCGCTGTCCCCACCACTGTCCCCACCGCCCATGGGCACCCCAGGGGGAATCAGGTCAGGATGCAAACGCAGGGCTGGGGGTGGGTGCAGGAGCCGTCCCACCGCGGCCGTGACACCAGCTCCGTGCTCACCAGTTCTGAGTAGAACTCCTCCAGGCCCAGGAGGGAGAGGGCGAAGTGGATGCAGTTGTTTGTGTAGAGGGAATACTTGGCTTCGCAGTTCATCGCTTTCTGGATTTCACTATGGAGGTCATTGAGATTGACCCCACCTTTTTTCCGGTAAACCTCGCATTTCCCTTTCTCCTTTTTCAGGCTTGTGTAGCCATTTTTGCTGATCAGACCCTGAATCTTCTGTTTCTTGATCACATCCCATTTCCTGCCCACACCTGTAAAATCAAGAGCCGTCCATCACTCTGGCCCGGCCACCGCAGCCGCTGGCCACACTTTGACCACAACCACAACCAAACGGGACCAGGGGGTCGGATGCTTACCCTGGAAGTGTATGACCTCTCCAGCCCCGCAGTAGACAGCTGCATGTCTGAAGACATTGCTGGTCTGCAAGGGGAAGAGCAGGATGTCCCCAGGCTGCAAATCTTCCTCCGACACCTTCTCGAAAATCTCCCCGCGCCCGGGGATTCTCTTGAACAGCACAAACTTTATTGTCTGTCAACCGCAGCAGGGAGAGAAAGTATGGAGGAGGCAGAACCAGCCCCATTGCCACCCAACACCCCCCAGATCCCCAAAATGACGGTGCAGGTCTCTCCAAGCTCCTACTTACAGTGTTGCGCGACACCTGCAAGGAGAGAGGAACAGAAAAGGGGTGTCAGCGCCGAGCTCGTGCCGTCCTGCCCGTACGCCAGGGCAGGGTCCCAGCTGCCATCACACCCTGCCCGGGATGGATCCTGCCAGGCACAAGGGCTCGGGCAAGAGTCACCCGTCCTTCCCAACGGCTCCGAGCTGGAGCCGTCCCGGGACAAGCCCTGTGCATCTTCCCCTCCCTGTCCTGCTCTGACCACGGTCCAGGCAGCTGCGTGCAATGGGCGGGGGAGATGGGAGTGCACTTACCAGGCCAGCACCTGCAGCAGCTGTAACTAAGATAGATGCAGCAGCGCCGATGATAGGGGCAGCATATGCCATTGTTTTCTTTGGGACAGAATCAGTGACAGAGCCGGGCTGCTCACTCCTCCAAGGGTTGAGGGAAATGCAGCGGATGGTGCAAATCCTGACCTCACATTCTTCCTGATACACTAGAGGCAGAAAAAGGTCAACAGCCAAACCCCAAACAGAGCAAAGTACAGAAAAGCTCTGGGCGGCTGCTTCCACTTGTTCTAGTTCAAATTAATTTGCTGATTCCATTCAAAACGGTAAGTTGGGAGATTGCGGAGAGCTGTGGAGTGCGAGGAGCTGCAGGACATGTGCAAAAGTGCGTGTCCTGCAAGAGGCCCCGGGGAGCCAAGAGCAGCTGCTGCTGCGGGGGGGCAGGAGGGGGTGGCTGCACCAGGGCTGGGACGTCGCTCAGCGGCGGCTTCGGGGAAAGGAGCTTCTTGGAAACAGAGGTGAAAGTGAAAACAGCACAAACGCCACAGGGTTGGCTCTACCTGGCAGGGTTGGGGTCTCTGGGAGGGCTGCGGAGACCCCAGCAGGACTGTGGAGTCCCTCAAGGGGTGTTGGGGTCCCCACCAGTGCTGTGGGGTCCCCAGGAGGGTTTTGTGATCCCCAGCAGGAAGGAGCTTTTCTTTGTGGGGGGGTTGAAACATTGCTTTCTGCTTCCTAGAGCTTAATTGCCATGCGCTAATCAGATGTTTTATTAAATTTTGCTACCTGAAACGAGCCTGATTTTACCTACAGCCTCAGTGCTGCCTGATGGGCTGAGAGAGCTGCCCGGCTGCCACCAGCCTCTGGGGCTTCTTGGCTGCCCAGGGTGATAATGCCTGTAACACTGGCCAACGTCAGTAATTACGGGTGATTATTATTGATATTATTGTTATTTTTATTGTTGGTAATAGGAAAAGTAGCAACACTAATGACTATAAGAAGAATAAATAATATAATACAATATCATACATAATATATCGTAGATGTATATCATACACTGTATATAACATACAAGATACCATATAGCATGTAGAAGATAATGTGTCATGTAGAATACTTATTAGGATAGAATATAGAATATAGGATATAAAATATAATTCATATAATCTGCAATATAATATAATGTGGTATAACTTGTATATAACATATAATATGTAACACATTATATATAACATCTAGCATATAATATAGAATGTGGAATGGATTATGGGGTATTTATAGTGTGGTACAATAGAATACAGACGTCATAGAATATACTTAATAACATATGTAATAAAATGTAATATAATATAGTATGTTATGACATTCTGTGGGTATGACATGACATGATGCTATGTACATTACAGTACATTATATGATATTATGTTATGATATATTACTGTTCTGTAAATATGTATCATTATAAACTCTATCACGGTGTATGTTATATGAGCTATATGATATATAGTATATCATCACATCCCACATGCTACTACTGCTAATATCCTCAGTTACGCCCGTTTTATCACTGTCTGGCACCCAAACCTGTGCAGGTAGCTCAGGGTGCAGAGCTGGGGACCCTCTTTTTTTGGGGTGCTAAGCCCCCCCCCTCCCAATTTGGGGCGATATCCCCCCCGTAATCCCACACCCCGGAGGGGGGCGCGGGGGCGCGCCGAGCCGCGGCGCTGACGTCACGGCGCTGACGTCACGGCGTTGACGTCATCGGTCCCGGCATCCCAACCGGCCGCATCCCGCCATGGCCGCCAGCCCGGCCTACGGGGAGGACAAGGGGGGCTCCTCCAGCCTGGGGGAGCCCGAGTACGGGCACGACCCCGCCAGCGGCGGCATCTTCTCCTCCGACTACAAGAGGTGGGGACAACGCGGGGGGGGACGCGGGGACACCGGGCGGGGGGGCGGCACCGCGGGTCTGGGTGGCTGCTCCCCGCCGGGGACGTGGTACCCGACTGGCCGCGGGACGGGGGCGGGGACGGCGGTGGGGACGGGGACCGCGATGAGAATGGGGAGGGGGCGGGGACCGCGATGAGAATGGGGATGGGGATGGGGACAGAGGACGCGGCGACACCGCCGCTGCAGGTTGTGAAAGCAGGGGAGGGGTTTGGGGAAAAACCGCGGGGTTTTGGAGCTGCTGGGACCCTGAGCTGGGGGACATCCCGGTGCCAGTGTCCCCCTCCCGGTTCTGCTGGCTCCTGCGGGTCTCAGGGGGTGCCCGGGTGATGGCACCAAACCCCCCAAGGAGGTCCCCGGGGGTGCTGAGCAATGTCACCCCTGTATGGGACAGGCTGCTAGGGGGACATGGCAGGGACACAGAAGAAGGTGGAGGGTCCCTGGAGCTGTGGAAATGTGGGGGTCCCTTTGTCCCTCCAGCACCGACAGTGTCCCCCACTCTGGATGTGTCCCCATCCCTGACCTCCTGGCAGTGTCCCCAATCTGGCAATGTCCCCCTGGCAATGACTCACTGACCATGTCCCTCATTCAGGCATTGCCCCCAGTCTGTGACCCCGTGGCATTGTCCCCCACTCTGGTAGTGTCCCCCCATCCATTAGCACCTGTTATTGTCCCCCAGTCTAGCAGTGACACCCCGGCCCTGATCCACTGACAGTGTCCCCCAGACTGCATGTGTCCCCAGCCCTGCTGGCAGTGTCCCCAGTCTGTCAGTGTCCCCCATCTGTGACCCCCTGGCAGTGTCCCCCACTCTGGAAGTGGCCCCTATCTCTGACGCCCCCGCAGCACTGTCCCCAAGTCTGGCAGTGTCGCTCAGCCCTGACCCACTGTCTTTGTCCCCCACTCTGGCCGGGTCCCCACAGTGACCTGCCGTCAGTGTTCCCCACTCTGGCAGTGTCTCCTATCCCTGCCCCTCTGTCAGTGTTCCCCAGTCTGGCCATGTCACCATAGGCTGGCAGTGCCCCCCCAAACCTCCCCCCCGGCATTGTCCCCCACCCCTGACCCCCAGCAGTGTCCCCATCACCTGCGTGCTGCCCTTCCCCACAGCCTGTCCCCTTGTGGCCACACCAGATCTGTCACCATCCCCATGAGCCAGGCATGGATACTGGGAAAGAGAAATGTCCCCCAAGTGACACCCCATCACCTGGGGGAGACACCCAAAGGTGTCCCATGGTGCCACCCCGCCACCCAGCCCAGTGTCCCATCATGACATGGGGTCCCTGGCCAGGACTGAGCCACTCAAAAGTGCCCGGGGAAGGAGCTCCCTGCGATGTCCCCAAGCCCCAGCTGCACGACAGGTGTCACTTGGGATGTGACACCCCGGAGTGATCTCGTCCCCTGGGAAGGACTTCACAATCGTGGCTGCAACCCAAACCAAGCCCATCCTCAGGCTCAGGTTTCAGCCGGCGGTGCTGGGAGGAGGAGCGGGGCCACAGTCCCACCACCGTCTGCAGGGCCACCACCCCGGCTGCAGCCATGCTGTCCCTGCCACCGGTGCAGAAGCTGCTGCAGCAGCTGCCGGTGGGGCCGGCCGGGCGCCCAAAAGCACCGTTGGGTGCTGACACAGCCGAGGAGGTGACGAGCCCCGTGCTGGACAGCGAGGCGGGACAACCTGCCTGCTACAGTGCCCTGCGAGCTGATGAGCTGCGGCCGCTTGCTGGCCCCGAGCCCGCGGTGGCCACCGACACCGGGCCAGCACTGCGGTAAGACTCCCCCAAGGAACCCCCTGGGACCTTCTGGCGATGGTGGCTCTGGCCAAGCATCGTCCCGTCATCCAGCAGCATTGGGCGGACACGGCCTTGCAGGTCCCCCATGGTTCTGTGGGGATGGATGTTCATTAGAAGAGGGGATAGTGGTGACACCCAGGGGACAGTGGTGGCATCTTCCCACCCCAGGGAGGGGACAACGAAGGGCTCTGAGTTGGGGCGCCGTGGCCACTGTGCCCACGAGGGGACAAGGGACACACAGGCTGAGCTGGCAACCAGGATGGGCCAGTGATGGGTGGTCACTCCCCAAGAAGCCATTTGGGGACATTCTAGGGTGACAATCCCAGCGCGGGCTGGAATGGGGTCCCTGTCCCAGTGCCGGGGATGGATACAGAGCTGGGTACCAGCACCGCACCGGTCCCTCCGGCTCCTTTTTCACCTGGTTGTAACCCAACTCCTGTCCCCATGAATATTGCATGGCAGACGGTTGGTTTGCCAGCCTGATGGCAAGCTGGGAGTGAAAAACAAAACAAAAAGAAAATGGCTAGAAATTGGTAAAAATAAGTACAAATGACTAAAAACGGAAAAATGGGATTTTTTTTGCCGCGGCACAGGCACGATGACCTCAAGGAGATGCTTGACAGCAACAAGGATTCGCTCAAGCTGGAGGCCATGAAGAGGATTGTGGCGGTGAGTGTTGCTGTCACCAACAGGGACAATTGCTGGTGTTGTGCCGGCTGCCCGGTGACGTGCCGCTCGTTTACCCCCTAGATGATCGCCCGGGGGAAAAACGCCTCTGACCTCTTCCCAGCCGTGGTGAAAAACGTCGCCTGCAAGAACATCGAGGTGAGGAACGTCTTGGGGGTCCAGGTGGCACCCATGGTGGTGTGGTGCCTCACCTGCAGGAGGGTCCTGGGGATGGGCTGGGTTTTGGTAGACACTGAGGTGGTCCCACCACCTTCACCCTGCAGGTGAAGAAGCTGGTGTATGTCTACCTGGTGCGCTATGCCGAGGAGCAGCAGGATCTAGCCCTGCTTTCCATCTCCACCTTCCAGCGAGGACTCAAGGTGGGTTGGTTTGGGGACACAAAGGGGATCCTGGGGTGGACAGTGAGCCCCCCACACTGCAGCTCCTCATCTGTCCCCACAGGATCCCAACCAGCTGATCCGTGCCAGCGCCCTGCGGGTCCTCTCCAGCATCCGCGTACCCATCATCGTGCCCATCATGATGTTGGCCATCAAGGAGGCAGCCTCGGACATGTCCCCGTACGTGCGCAAGACGGCTGCCCATGCCATCCCTAAGCTGTACAGGTAACAGCTACATTTTGGGGTACCAGTAAGGGTGCAGCATTGGGATCTCGGCTGCTTTCAGGGATGGGCAGTGGTGGGGTGGCCAGTTTGGTCCACCCACACCTGCCCTGCTCGTCCCTCACAGCCTTGACTCAGACCAGAAGGACCAGCTCATCGAGGTCATTGAGAAGCTCCTGGCGGACAAGACTACGGTGAGCATAGCACTGTGTCTCCCCTGCCCCTAAATCTGGGCACCTAACTGTCCCTGCTGACCCAGTGTCATCATTGGGGATGCTGATGTCCCCACCAAATTGGTGTCCGCATGGGGATGCAGCCAACCATGTGGAGCGGGCATCCTTGCAGTGATACTAGTGTCCCCACCATCTCCTCACGGAGATGCCACTATCCCCACCAATACAGCATATTCGTGGTGATGCGGCCAACCCCACAGGTCCAGCATCCTCACGGGGATGCCAATGTCCCCACTGAGCCAGCATCCTCAAAGAGATGCCACCATTCCCACCAAGCTGGCATCCTCACAGAGATGCCACCACCCTGGTGGGTCACCCTGGGCTTTCCCTGCACAGCTGGTGGCCGGCAGCGTGGTGATGGCGTTCGAGGAGGTCTGCCCCGAGCGCATCGACCTCATCCACAAGAACTACCGCAAGCTCTGCAACCTGCTCATCGACGTGGAGGAGTGGGGGCAGGTGGTCATCATCAACATGCTGACCCGCTATGCGCGCACGCAGTTCCTCAGCCCCAACCAGAATGTGAGTGCAGGAGCCTTGGGGTGACCCAGGATCCTTTGGGTGTCCCCAGGGAGGTGGGGTGAAGGAGGGTACTGTTGGGGGTGCAAGGCGTCCCATCTACCACAGGAGTCCTTGCTAGAGGAGAGCACCGAGAAGGCTTTCTACGGCTCCGAGGAGGAGGACGCCAAGGACGCCAAGGCGGAGGCAGCACCGCTGGCCAAGCGCAAGCCCTACGTCATGGACCCCGACCACCGCCTGCTCCTGCGCAACACCAAGCCCCTGCTGCAGAGCCGCAATGCCGCGGTGAGCCCCTGCCGCAGGCCTGGCTGTCCCCAAGGCCACCGCTGGTGTCTATCAGCCTGGGCTTGTGATGTCCCCACTGGCTAAGGAGCCAGTGACGCACCAGAGGGACACCCAGGGATGGGCATCCCCAGGGATGGGCTTCCTCTGGGTGCTCACAAATGGGACACAGCATCTTTCGGGGTGCCTGATGTTCAGTGGGTGACACCGGGGTGTCTCCTGGCAGGTGGTGATGGCCGTGGCACAGCTCTACTTCCACCTGGCACCCAAGGCAGAAGTTGGCGTCATCGCCAAGGCACTGGTGCGGCTCCTGCGGAGTCACAGGTCTGTGGCACCCAGTTGCGGTTGTCCCCTACCCCACCACCCCATGGGGAGGCCCAGGACCCTGGGAGAGACCCCCAAAATGCCCATCCCTTTAGGGACATCATGTTGGGGTGAATTGCCAAAAAAAGAGGGATTTTTGCTCCAGACCCATCCAGACATGGGGTAGCAGTGTCGTGGTGGCACCAGCTGGGTGGTGGGTCCTGCCTCATCTTCACAGGGACTTGCTGGGGGGGTCTGGCCCTGCCTCACTGATGGTTGTCCCCAATTTTTTCCCACAGCGAGGTGCAGTATGTGGTGCTGCAGAATGTGGCCACCATGTCCATCAAACGGCGGGTGAGTCTTGGACTTGGTATTGGAGGAGTTGGCCCTGTTCACTCTGGAGCGGAATGAGGGCTAGGCAGCAGGGTCACCAGGGCCAGCTGCCTGTGGGTTTCCTCAGTGACAGGGGTACAGGGATAGCACTAACACCACTGGCTCTGCCTGCAGGGCATGTTTGAGCCTTACCTGAAGAGCTTCTACATTCGCTCCACGGACCCCACACAGATCAAGATCCTCAAGGTGACCTGGAAACACCCAACAGAAGCCATTGCTGGTGCCTTTGGGGCTTCATGGAGCCCTTCCCTGTGGGGCAACTGTTCTCCATGCCCTGGGGACAGGAGGACAGCAAGGACCTCATGCCTTGGCACCATGTCCCCATCTCTTCCTCTTTCCTGCAGCTGGAGGTCCTCACCAACCTGGCCAACGAGACCAACATCTCCACCATCCTGCGGGAGTTCCAGGTATGCCACGGCCATACTGATGTCACCGGTGTGCCACCCTGCCATGGCTCTGGGTGCCAAAACACCACCACGGAGGGGATGGAGGAGAGTCCCACCAGGAGTGGGCTGAGGCCATGCCAACCCCATGGGTGGCTCCAAACAGCCCCAACACATGGGGGTGGCATGGGGGTGACATGTTGTGTGGTTGTGTGTCCCCCCCATGCCTGTGCAGACATACATCCGCAGCATGGACAAGGACTTTGTGGCAGCCACCATTCAAGCCATCGGGCGCTGTGCCACCAACATTGGGAAGGTGCGGGACACCTGCCTCAATGGTCTGGTCCAGCTCCTCTCCAACCGGGATGGTGAGTGCGCGTGTTGGGGACAAAATGGGGACTCCGTCATTCTCAGGGCAGCACCCCACTAAGGATGGACCTCTGCCCACAGAGCTGGTGGTGGCTGAATCCGTGGTTGTCATCAAAAAGCTCCTGCAGATGCAACCGGCCCAGCACAGCGAGATCATCAAGCACATGGCCAAGCTCACCGACAACATCCAGGTGGGATGGGACGTTGTGTGGCCCCGGGGACCAGGGAGGTGGCAGCGATGCCATGTGCCCGGGGGCGTTTCGCAGGTGCCGATGGCGCGGGCCAGCATCTTGTGGCTCATTGGCGAGTACTGCGAACACGTGCCCAAGATTGCGCCCGACGTGCTGCGCAAGATGTCCAAGTCCTTCACCAACGAGGAGGACATCGTCAAGCTGCAGGTCATCAACCTGGCGGCCAAGCTCTACCTGACCAACTCCAAGCAGGTACCAGGGATGTGGCTTAACGGTGTGCCTCAGTTTCCCTACCGGGGAAGAGGAGGCTGACCCTGAGTGTGTCCCCTGGTGCAGAGCAAGCTGCTGACCCAGTACGTCCTCAACTTGGCCAAGTACGACCAGAATTATGACATCCGCGACCGGGCTCGCTTCATCCGCCAGCTCATCGTGCCCACCGAGAAGAGCGGAGCCCTCAACAAGTACGCCAAGAAGCTTTTCCTGGCCCAAAAACCTGCCCCCATCTTGGAGTCCTCCTTCAAAGGTACCCACCCGTGGTCACAGGGCATGGGGACACGGGGCCAGCTGTCACCATGGTGCTGCATGGCTGTCCCCGAGCTGCTGCCACCTCTCACCCCACCGTAGATCGGGACCATTTCCAGCTGGGCTCCCTGTCCCACCTGCTCAATGCCAAGGCTGTGGGCTACCAGGAGCTGCCCGACTGGCCGGACGAGGCTCCCGACCCCTCCGTGAGGAACGTGGAGGTACGTGGAGCACCCCGAGGTGCTGGGGTGCATGGGGGGGCTGAGGTGGGAGCGTCACATTGAGGTTTTGGGAGAGCCTCAGGAGGTGCCCAGGTGCTTCTCAGCTGCCCCATGTCGCCTCTCTGGTGCCCACACAGGTGCTTGGGGATGGAAGAGGGTCATGGGCAGCTGTTTGGGCTCCCCACCCATGGGTGGTGGCCCTGATCCATCCACTCTGTGCCGGCAGGTTCCTGAGTGGACCAAGTGCACCAGCCGGGAGAAGAGGAAGGAGAAGGTGGAGAAACCTTTTTACTCGGACTCGGAGGGTGAGTCGGGGCCCACGGAGTCGGCGGACAGTGGTGAGGACCCAGTGGCACGGTAGGGTGTGGGACCGGGGTCACTGTGGCAGGGACATTAGGCAGGTGCCACCATGGTGGGTGCATGGGACAAGTGCCACCATGGTGGGACATGGGGCAGGGGACACTGCAGTGGGGACATCCCATTGTGATGGGGACGTGGCAGGGGACACGGAGGGATGTAGCAGGGGGATGCAGGGGTGTCGTGGGGGGTTGTGGGGACACAGTGGAATGCAGTGGGAAGATGGGGAGATGCAGTGGGACACAGCAGGGAAGTGTGGGGACATGGTGGGGACCCAATAGCAGGGCTGAGAGCTGTGTCACCCGCAGAGCCCGAGTCAGTCAGCGAGGAGAGCGGCAGCAGCAGCAGCTCTGGCAGCTCCAGCTCCAGCAGTGAGGAGGAAGAGGAGGAAGAAGATGAGGAGGAAGGCAGCGGGGAGCAGTCAGAGGACAAAGAGGAGGAGGAGGAGAGGCCGAAGAGGAAGGAGAAGGAAGGCTCTCACAAGGCAGCCCCGGGCAGGTACCCCCCAGGGAGGTTGGGGTGCCCCCCCCACCCCGAGCCTTCACCCCTGCCCCCCCTGAGCTGGGCTCCCCCCGCAGCCCCAGTGAGGAAGAGGAGGAGGATGGGGTGCAGAAGACCAAGAAGAAGAAGGCGTCGCAGGGGAGGAAGGGCCACGCCGAGACCTCGTCAGAGGAGGCCAGCGCCTCCGAGAGCAGCTCCTCGGACTCCGAGTCTGGCTCCGAGGCAGAGGCCAAGCGCAGGAAGGCGGTGAGGGCCGGGTTGGATGGGGGGCAGCACAGGGACTCCCAGGTCTCCTCTCACCACCCCCCATCTCTCTGCCCCCTTGCAGCCCCCCAGCAGCAGGGCTGGCCCCAAGGAGATCTCCCTGCTCGACCTGGATGACTGTGAGTGGCTGCCCAGGGCCATCACTGTGGCAACTGGGGAAACTGAGGCATGGGCACCCACCCTGGTGGGATCAGGGTCCTGTGGGTCTCCTGGGGGCTGCTGAGCTGGGACAGGGACCAGTGGGGTGAGTGGTCTTTGTCCCCAGAGGATGGGTGTAGGACAGCGGGGCTGTCCTCATTGGGGCTGTTCCATGGAATTGTCCCCGTGAGGCTGTGCCCATGGGGTTGTGCTTACAGTGTTGTCCCCATGGGGCTGTGCCACTAGGGCTGTACCCATGGGTTTGTGCCTGTGGGACTGTCTCCTTGGGACTGGGCCACCAAGGCTGTCCCCATGCAGCTGTCCCTATGGGTCTGTGCCACCACGGATGTCTCCATGGGGTTGTCCCATGAGGCTGTGTCACTGGGGTTGTCCCTATGGGGCTGTGCACCAGGGCTGCCATGCGGCTGTCCCTCTGGGGTTGTGCCACTGGGGCTGTCCTCACAGGGCTGCTCCACAGGGCTGTGCCACTGAAGCTGTTCCCATGGGGCTGTGCCTGTGGGGTTGTGCCTAAAGGGTTTTCCCCATGGGGCTGTGCCACCAGGGTTGTCCCCATGCAGCTATCCCCATGGGGCTGTGGCTCATCAGAGCTCTGTTAACACTTTCCTCCCCACCCTGTAGTCACCCCCCCTCCTCCCCAGCCCGTCCCCTCCAGTAGCATCGTCTCCACCAGCCTGGTGACCGACCTGGAGGGCCTCACGCTTACCGACACCTCCCTAGCACCCGCTGTAAGTGTCCCCAGCGTCCTCTTCCCAGGGGGCTCCTGGGACCCCTACCACCTGCGGGGGTCACAAGGAGCGGGCGGGCGGCCCACGCCGATCCCTCGGTCCCTGGCAGCTGCTGAGCCCGGGGCTGGGTGCGGTGAGGACCTACGAGCTGCTGCACCGCATGGCGGGCGAGGGGCTGTCGGTTGAGTACTGCTTCAGCCGCCGGCCCTTCCCGGGGGACCCGCACATGGTGGCCGTCCAGATCCACATCTCCAACAACACCGACGCCGAGGTGAAGAACCTGCGGGTCAGTGAGCCCAAGCCGCTCTCCGGCATGCGGATCCAGGAGTTCCCCGAGATCGGTATGGCACGGCCACGACGCTGCGGGGGGACAGGGGTGGGGACAGGGACGTGGGATGTGGTGGCAGCCCTGTGGTTTCAGAGCGCCTGGCACCTGGGGACACAGCCAGCGTGGTGATGGGCATCAACTTCTGTGACTCCACCCAGGCGGCCAACTTCCAGCTGTGGTGAGTGCTCGGCACTGGGCAGGAAGGGACGGGTGTCCCAGGGGATGGGGACAGCATGGGGGGCTCAAGGGACAAGACACAGGTGCTCCAGGGGATGGGGAAAGTGGGGGTGGGCACCAACATCCCTTCAGGGGACATGTGACAGCTGTACAGGGCATGACATATGTAAGGGGACAAGGGACAGGACAGGGTATGGGGTACCCCAGGGGACAGGGGTGCTCCAGGGCATTCGGGACAGCTGGACAGCCACCAACATCCTTCCAAGGGACAGAGGGCAGCAGGAGAGAGTGTGGTGTGCCCCTGGGGACAGAGGGACAGGGTCCCTCCAAGAGATGCGGGACAGTAGGATGGGAACCAGGGTCCTTTCAGCGCAGGGGGGACACTGGGATGGGCACGGGGTGGTCAGGGGACAGCAGGACAGGCACTGAGGCCCTGCAAGGGACAAGGAGGTGGCAGCACTCCCAGGTCCAGCCTGACAGGTTCTCTCTATTACCAAGGCCTTTTGTGCCTCAGTTTCGCTCCAGGGTAGGGATGGGAAGTGGGATCCCAAGGTGGGGTGCAGACACACATTTTGAGCATACATCCCCCTCACCCACCTTTCTCCCCAGCACCCACACGCGTCACTTCTACGTCTCCATCCAGCCGCCTGTGGGGGAGCTCATGGCCCCTGTCTTCATGAGCGAGAACGAGTTCAAGAAGGAGCAGGGTTAGTTGGGGACAGGGACGGGGACGGGGACAGGGCGGCGCATGGGTACCCGCTGCCGCAGTGCCAATGTTCACCCCCCATTTTGTCCCCTCTGCCACCCTTGCCGTGCCCCTAGAGCACCTGGTGCGGCCGGGCGAGGGTAAGTGGCCGCCCCTAGACTAGCTCTGTTCCCCTTGTGTCTCCCCTGCACCCCTGTGGGTTGGGGTGACTGCCCTGGCACCAGGGTGGCCCCACTGGGTCCCCGTGCAGCATGGAGGGCTCGTGCCACCCCTGGTGCTCCCAGCACCATGTCCGGTGAGCGATGGGGACACCCTGGCCCTGTGTCCCTTTGCTCCTGGAGTAGCAGCATCCCCCATCGCTACTGGTGACCGCAGGAGCCCGTCCCCAGGGATGTGGCTGCTGCCACTGGGCAGGGACACAGTGATGAGCCTGGAAAGAGGGATTTTCCCAAATCCACCTCTGCTGTCCTGAAGAGTAGCAAGCAGGGCAGCCAGTTGGGGACGTTGTGGGGAGCTGGCAGCTGGTTTGGGGACAGCAAAATGGGCCGGCAAGGACACGGCCGCTGGGTGCATGGCCGGAGACGGGCAGGTGCCTCTGCTGCTGCTCCAGGGAAGCTGACCGGCATGAGCGAGATCACAGAGAAGCTGACGTTGCCCGAGAAGTGCCGCAGCGACCACGCCATCGTCCAGCAAGTGACCTTGGCTGCCAACGTGGGCCGCGTGCCCTGCGGCGCCGCCAACGAGTACAGGTAGCCGGACCCCACACTGGGACCACGCAGACGCTGTCACCTCTCCGGTCCTACACAAATCACAGTGGGGACACTCAGGGCTCCTGTTAGGACAAGGAACCTGCATGAACCCACATGTGATGGTGGCCATGGGTGACAGACGCTTCCCTGGTCCCCACCGGAGCATCCCAGGGGACGGGAAGGTGATGGGGGGACAGTTTGTCCTGACGTTTCATGTTTGCCGGCGAGCAGGTTCGCGGCCAAGACGATGACAAGCGGGAGCCTGGTGCTCATCACCCTGGAGCGACGGGAGGGCGCCGCAGCCCAGCTCACTGTCAACAGCGAGAAGATGGTTATCGGCACCATGCTGGTGAAGGACATCGTCCAGACCCTGGCGCAGTGACAGCCGGGCCCCGCTGCACCCACAGCCTTGGCCTCCCACCCCCCTCCGCCCCGCGTTGCTCCCCAAAACACTCCCTGCTCCCATTTCTGCTGGGTTATTCCCCAACGGGGCAGCAGGAAGCGACCCCGGGGGCAGTTTTGCTGCTGGGATGAAGGAGCAGGATGGGACAGACAGGACACAGGGTGATGTCCTGCTTGGAGTGGTGTCAATGGCTCCAGCTCCCGGCCCCTCGCCACCGTCTCCCAATGTAACCCCTATTTATTATGGCCAGAATCTCCCAATAAAGCTCTTCTGGAACCCGCTCGCTTCCCCTCTGCTCTGTGCGCATAGTGGCTGGATCACCCCAAACTGTCCCCACGCCGGGCTCCGCTGCGGAGACGCGAGGGGACACATCCCTTAGGCAGCTGGGGACATGTGAGTCCCCTGGGGGTGGTGGCTGCTGGATGTCAGAGAAAATCTGTTACCGATGTCACCAATACACGGGGTTGGGGTGAACCCCCCTGAGCTCAGTGCAGGGTGGGAGGCGTTCGGTCCCCACCAGGGATCTGAGTCGTCCTGGGAGGTTTCCAGCTATTTATTCAAAAGCAGAATTGCTTGTGCGTCGGCTGCAGAAATACCTGCTATGGCAAGGTTGGGGCTGTTCTGCAGTGTCACTGAGGGGATTTTTGGGGCTGGCTTTTCATCTCCAAACTGGAGGAAGAAAAAAAAAAAAAAGAAATTTGACTCTTTATCAAGATCTCTCCTCCCAGCACGGGCTGGGTGGGGTTTAACAGGGCCCTGGCTCTCCCCTTGCAAAGACATAGCACAGTGGGACCACAAGCACAGGACACACAGGAAGGCCCGAACACCAAATCACATCGAGTCTGACCCCTTCTGCTGCAAAAAAAGGGTGACGGGCTTGCTGCTTTTTCTGGTGTGCGAGTAGGAAACAGGGTAAAATCATCTTTTTTTTTTTTTTTTTTATACACAGCAGCACCAAACCGTTGGGCATCAAGCACTTACTCCTGTGGGGAAAAGCTCATTTCCACCATGGCGGGGGCAGAGCTGCGGTGCTCAGCGCTGCCTCGCACCCAGAGGGGCTGAAGCTGGGAGATGGCAGCGCCATCACTGCCCCATTCCCCTTGAGGACATTGTTTTAACCCCTCGGGGACCCTTTTTAACCCCTCGGGGGTCCCATTTCCCTCAGGGAACCACTGAGACGGCCACTGAGTGTCATCGTGAGGGAAACAAGGGGTCAAGAAACTAGGTCGAGAGAGGTTCTCCTGCCCTCTGCTCTGCCCTGGGGAGACCACACCTGGAATCTTGTGTCCAGTTGTGGCCCCTCAGTTCCAGCAGGACAGGGAACTGCTGGAGAGAGTCCAGCGCAGCCACCAAGATGCTGCAGGGAGTGGAGCATCTCCCGTGTGAGGAAAGGCTGAGGGAGCTGGGGCTCTGGAGCTGGACAAGAGGAGACTGAGGGGGGACTCATTCCTCGGGATCAAGATGGAAAGGGGGAGTGTCAGGAGGATGGAGCCAGGCTCTTCTGGTGACAACCAGTGACAGGACAAGGGGCAATGGGTGCAAACTGGAACACAGGAGGTTCCACTTAAATATGAGAAGCAACTTGTTCCTGGTGAGGGTGGCAGAGCCTGGACCAGCGAGGTTGTGGAGTCTCCTTCTGTGCAGACATTGCAACCCGCCTGGACACCTTCCTGTGTAACCTCATCTGGGTGTTCCTGCTCCACGGGGGGATTGCACTGGGTGAGCTTTCCACGACCCCCCCAACCCCTCACATTACTCCGCCACTCTGTGAAACAAGCGACGCCTCCCGAAGGCGGGAAGCGGCGCGTGCGCGCCGCGGGGCACGCCGGGATAGGGGAGGAGTAATGAGGGGGAGCGGGATGCTGCGCAACGCGCATGCGCCACGACCCCTCCCCTCAGCTGCGCGCCCCCCTCCCCGGGGCGGCGGCGGCGCATAAAAGGCCGGCGGGGCGGGCAAGGGTTGCCCCGTTGCCTTCGTGCTACTCTCCTTCTTCTCCGGGAATCCGCTCGCTTCGCGGCGCCGCCTCATGGCCTTCCCGCCGGTGAGAGAGAGAAAAAGTGAAGGAACCGGCCACGTGCCGAGGCGGGAGGGAGGAGACAGGCGGCGCACGCGGCCCCTTTAAGGGCCGCCCCTGGTCACGTGGCTTCACACGTTGGCGGCGCGGGGCGGGCGGTGAGGACGGGGCCTGGGGGGAGACGCCGCTCTGAGGTGATTTCCCGCCCTTGCTCCGTGTGGGGGGGATTTGGGGGGGTCCTTCCCTCAGCGAACCGGCGGGGCCAGGCTTGGGGGGGGGGTCCCCGAACGGGGGCTTAGCCCCCGTTCGGGGACCCCCCCCCAAGCCTGGCCCCGCTGCTTTTAGAGTTGCATCTTAGCTGTGTTTTAATGACTTCTCTAAGGATTAGGATATCCTAGTTCTGCCCAGCCCCCTGGGGCTTCATCATCTGTAGGTTTCCTACAGGTGTGTGTGCCTCGGGGCTGCGGGGGTGTCTTTGTTTCTGCTTCTTGTGGATGTCTTTGGTGGATTTTTGCTGCGGAAGGGTATGTTATTCTACTGAGGCGCTGCAGGTTGTGTGTGGAGCCTCTCCTGTGTGAGGAAAGGCTGAGGGAGCTGGAGCTTGGAGAAGACTGAGGGGTGACCTCATTCATGGCTATAAATATATGTGAGGATGAGTGTCAGGAAGATGGAGCCAGGCTCTTCTCGGTGACAACCAATGGTAGGACAGTGGGTGCAAACTGAAACACAGGAGGTTCCATTTAAATGTGGGAGGTTACTTCTTTCTAGTGAGGGCTTAGGCCCGACCCCACCAACCCTCCAGAGGCCTGACAGTGGCTGTGCTTTGGCTATGGGCTTCTCAATGCAGAGCCAGGGAGCAAGAGCTTTTGGCCATGGTGGTGAGGATCATCAGTTGTCTTTCTGTTGCTCCAAGAGAGCAGAAACTCTTCCACCTGATTTCAAATCACTTTTCTCACTCAGGTGTGTTTTATTTGGTGTGCTGGAGATGTCTAGAGCCTGCCTGTGCCCTCCTTGAGACCTCAGACCACCCTGGTGACATGTCTTCATGCTTGGACACGGGTTCTTGGCCTAGGGTTTAGCTGAGCCAGGCTTGGATGGGCTGTGTTCTTGCCTGAGATTCACCTTGCTGTGTGTCTTTGTCTGGGTCTGTGTTCCAGATCTACCACAATGATTTAACCTGAAGCCTTTAAACCCTTTGGTTGGTGGCACTTTGTGCCTACTGTGGGGGGCTGAATTGCCTTTCCCATTGGTTTCTGATCCTTGAGCATCCCTAGAAACTCTCTGCTCTTAAATGGAGATGGGGTTTGATTCCTAATGCCTTTAAATGACCTGTCAGCTGGATTTTGACTTGTTCCTCCACTGGCCACACTGAAAATGATGTCTCCTCTCCTGGATTGGGATTGCAGGCTGTAGGAGGTGGGACCGTCTGAGGAGGCCCTTTGGGCTGCTGGTGACACCCTGGTGTGTCACCCAAGGTGCTAGGTCGCTGCTGGGCCTCTGTGTGCTTTGAAGACCTGCAGAGCTCTTCTCAGAGCAGTATCTCTGGTTTAGGAGTTTAGGAAGGGGGCTGAGCTTTACTAGGGGAGACATGAGCTGCTTCCTACAAGGGTTTGGTTTCCAGCTCCCGCTCTGGGTTGCTTGCAATATCTCTAGGATATCTGTGACAGGCTTAAGGTGAAAAGCTCTGTAAGTGGAAGGAATTTTTGTGGAAATGCCTGGCTGTGCTTTTGCTGTTTTCTGTTCTTGTTTGTAGCAGGCTGGTGCTGCCAGCTGTGGGAAGCATTACATGCTAAATTAGCAGGAATGGGTCAGGTGTTTGGTTTGCTGCTTGGGTTTATTTTTGTCTTGCTAGCACAAACACCTAGGGAAAAGCTTTGCCTCCTGCTGTAAGTCCTTCTCTAGCAGTAACAGGAGTAGAATATGGAGTTTCATACTTGTGCCAAAGCAGCCTGATGCAGCACTTCTTTTTATTAAAGATGACTGGCAATACATTCTTAAATTGAGCTTCTGTGCTCCTCAGCTGCTTTTTATAAAGATGACTTAAAGCTTGCTCTGCCTGTTTCCTCTTGCTTGAAGATTTCAGCCCTACTTGTTGTACTCTTAGTTTGCAAATGCTCCTGCAGAGTCCCTGGACTTTACCTGGGGGTGGGCTGAGCTTTTTAATACACCAAGATTGCAGACCCCAGTGCTGAATAGATGTTAATAGTCTTAAATGGGCTGAAATCCTGAATCAATTGTTCAGGTCCTGCCTGGAGGCATCATGTGAGTTGACAATTCAGTAGCTTTATTCCTGCTGCTCCCAGGACAGAGTTTCCTTTGCTTTTACCTTAGTGGTAAAGGAGGAGGCTCTCCTGTGCAGAGAAAACTACCAGATCATACCTTACAGCAGTAAAACTGCTCCTAATGACAGGGCAGGGTAAGAAATGCACATACCCTTAAAGGGAAGAAGGCTAAAATTCCTGTGTCCTTGTGGAATTCCATTTAAAACTGCTTTCTGCCACAGGCTGCACAGGGGAAAGTTCAGTAAGGGGATTATTTGGAAGTAAAACCAGCTTGGTGCTTCAGGGATGAAGCGGTGCGGGGGAGAGATGTGGAGAAGTCAAGCCTAAAACTCTGGCAGGAATGCATCCAAAAGGTAGATGTATTAAATGCCTCCTTGACAAGTACAAATGGCTCAATTTAGAACTATAGGCTTCTGTGTGTCTTGGTGTAGCAGGGGCTTGTTCGCCAGCCTCGCTGCAATTCAGGTATTTGAATTTGGCTCTAACTCGATTTGCTTAATGGCAAGGATTCTGCTCCGGAGGCCAAGGCTGGCGAGGCTGTGCCTTCCTGCTCTCTCTTTAATGTAGCTCTTAATTGATAGCGATACCATTTGCTCAGCATGTTCAGGAGCAGAGTTCTGCTGCAGTGGCTTTTGGGTGGTGGGAAGAGCTGGCCTTGGTCCAAAAATGCTGGTTAGAGATTAAGTTTAGTGGTTTCTAGATTGGCAGAGGCTTGAATGTTGTGCAGCTGTGCTGAAACAAGCCTGGGTGTGAAAGTGGCTTGTGAGCAGAGCTTGGGGAAGCAGCTGCTCTTGCTGTTTCTCTGGACCTGCACCAGGAAGCAGGAGGGGGTTGCCTTTTTTTTGATTTTCATATGCAGAGGAAGCTTTTCAAGAGCTCTGGCTTGTGTATGATGGATGGTCCCAAAGGTAGATCAGTGCCTGTGGAGGGTCATGCCAAAGCAGAGCTGGTTTTGGGTAACTTCCCTTTGTGGTCAGGAGCTGCTGCCTAAAGGGAAGATCTGGATTTGGTTTTCTCCCTTTCCAAAGCAGACTTTAAAATTTGGGGCTCTCATTAGCTGATTGATCCTGGCCATGGTGAGCTGTTACCTTTTTGTGACTGGGATGGCCCTGATGTGCTGTGCTGACAAATTGCTGACATGTTTGCTTAACTGTTTCTTTAATGCCAAGAATTGTACTTGAGTGTTGCAAAGACCTGGAGCTAAAGCTGATATGAGTATTGGAGGCCATCCAGACTTTTCCACACTATGGTGACTACTAGCCTGCCTAACACTAATACTTGCTTTTTTTTACCAGAAAGAAGATACTGGGAGGAGCATAAAAGACTGCTGGGATAGCCCAGATGCCCCTGCACTTTCCAGTTGCAGCAATGCAGATATATTCCGCCGAATAAATGCCATGTTGGACAACTCTCTGGATTTCAGTGGAGTCTGCACCACGCCCGTCACAAAAAGCAAACGTGACATCCTGCAAGGTGACGTGTTTGGCTGGGTCCAAGATGAATTTGAGGGTCTGGGGCTGGCAGAAGGGGGGAGTTGCTTGGTGGGACCTGGTGAACACGTGGTGGTGGGAAACCTCGGTGGTGTGGTTGTCGGCATGTGCTTGTGAGCTGCTCGGAGTTGGGTTTAATGCTGATTTGCTACTGGGGACTTCATTTTTTTTGTGCTCCAGAGGGGTAAACCAGGCATTCCCTGGCAGCATGGAGGTACCTGGGAAGGTTTGCTTGTGCTCCCTGTGATGCTGTGGATCGTGTGGGCAGGACCTGAGCAGGACCTGCCAGCTTCTGCTGTAGTTGGTTCCTGCAGACTCCTCTACAGTCTGCTTCTCCTGGAGGCAGGGTTAATCTTTTAGCAGTTAGTATGGCTTATCTGCTGCATACATTAAAAATGCAAAAGAATTTTGAATAAGTGTTTGCTACAGGTCAGTTAATCACATGTTTAAGAGTGCACCAAAGCAGTGTGTGTAGGTGAAGGTTTTATGGCAAAGCAAGTTTATGAAATCAGTGAGGCAAGTTCTTGCTACCTGCAGGCTGAGAGGAGCAAGCATATTGTCTTGCACTCAAAACAGAAGGCTCAATGCCAAAGCAAAGAGTGTTGGGCCCAATCTTATCTTTATGGAAGTGAAGGACGTGCTTTTGTCCCTTTACATTAGGTGAGACCTGCCAGTAAATGTACCTGCCCAGTGCCTTGAGGTTCCTCTTGTCAGTGCAATTTTGGACAGTGGTACTTGTGCCAAGGATTTTGGTGCTTGGAAGAGACTGCTGTTGCTCCTCCAGCCTCTGAATTATGGGGTCAATAAACACTTTGGCCATTATTAGAAACAAACTGGCCCTCTGGGCTTGGCCCAAAGCGAAGTGGGAAGCAAAGGGAAAAACCTCAGCAGCTGATGACCTTGCTGCTGTGGGCAGAACAGCTTTTGTTGCAGTCACTTGGAGACAGCATTGTTTTGTGCTCATGGATAATCTGAGTTTTAATCAAATGAGTGTAAAAAAAGCGATGAACAGGTGTCTGGGCATCCTGTTTGATGCTTGTGCAGTGTGACTTTGTCCTGAACTAGCAAAATGACTGCTACCAGATGACTTCCAGCGCAGCTTAATCTCCCGGGTGTTTGAAGGGCTTAGCACTGTGGAGCAGGGGCTGATCTGGCCATGTGATCCTGTGCTGGCGCTGCAGAAACACCGGAGGAAGGGAATCACTCGCTTCGAGGTATGGATCTATAGCCAGCTTTGCTTAAAACATGACTAATAAAATGACATTGGAGGATGCGCTGGCTACTCCTGCGCAGTTGTGCAGTGAATATTAACTAATTCAGGTCAGTGGTGTGGCTAGTGGTGCGTTTTTAGAGATTTGCTGTTGTGCTGAGCTGTTTAGACATTTGTTGTCCCTTGGCACAGTGGTAGTCAGTGTTGTATCTGATCTGGATGCACTGGAATCATAAGAGAGAAGTAAAACGGAGTATTTTCCTTTATCTCCTTCAATGAGTTCATGAAAGAGTTGTTTTGTCTGCCTGGTTGAAATCTTAGCTGTAGCCCTTCATATTCCATTTATAATTTGGGAATGGGAATGTTTTCTAATTAAGTTTCAGCTTACTTGCCAGAGTTAACCTAGTTGATTGATAAAGGAACTATCCCTGCCTGCTATGGCAGATTCATCCTGTGAAGATGCGGGTTAGTTCTGGTTTTAGGTCTCAGCTTAGAGCTGGCACATTCATTTGAATTTGCAGTACTGTCTTGTAAAGCCATTCTCTGTGGGACTGGGCTATTCACCTGGCAATGAAATAAACCCATTGCATGTAAGTCTCTTGTTCATCAGCTGCTGTGGTATTCCTTATAGATGCCTGGAGCTGCTGGAAGGTGGTGCCTTGGTTGGAAACAGGATGAATTTCACTTCAGCCTTAAACTTGATGCTCATGTTTCAGGCTATCACTGAGTAACTTCTATGGAAGACCTTTTGTAGGTGGGAGTTGGTGTGTTTAAAAATAAAAAGAGGAGGCTTCCTCTAGCAAATGTTACTTCTGCTTCAGGACAACCCAAGTTGTGCTTTTTGGGATGTCCGAAGCAGCTTTTCTTGTTCCTGATGTAGCAGTTGAGGCCAATCTCACAAGTGCTGGCTCAGCCATTTGTGTGGTGGGAGGGGTCCTGCTCAGCACTGTGTAACCTGACAGGAGGTTTTTAGCTTCTGCAGTGGCACAAACACTTGTGATAGAGACTTGCTGGGCACTGAGCTGGGACTAGAAAGTGGCTGCCTTGGGTGCCCTTGCTGTTTAGGCTGATGGAAACCTGTCATCTTTTTCAGAAGGTGCCTCTAGGCTGTGCAAGAGACTGATAATAAAGTATGACCTGAGCTACCCCGGGCGGGCCAGTGTTTATCAGCCATAAATATGTGGATGAGTCAGCATCTGCCAGTACATCGTGGGTTCAGAGTTATGAGTCTGCTTGCAGTCCTGGCCTTGTTTTGTTACTGTCAGGACCTCTCTGGGTAATAAGGGCCTGAATGCAGCAGTTCTGCAAGCTTCCTTCTGTCTCAGTGTTATGAGTTGCTTTGGTTGTTTAATGTGTTGCTACTGAGTATCTTCTCTGTGATAAAGTTGGTGTTGACAGCAAGGATGTGGATTCTAGGACAGCCGTGATCTGCAAATGCGGAGATGCTTTGGCCTTTGGACCCTGCGGAAATTCATACCCTATGGCTGAGCAGCTGATCACTAAAATTCAGAATATAATGCTGCTAACTGTCCCCTGCCCAGGGTAGATGGTTTAGAGCCTGAAGCAGGCTGTCAGAGGAGTTTGCCATGCCTTTGCATGAACAAAACTATGCTCTGCAGGATCAGCATCTTGCCTTTGGTGAGCCCAGCTTCTGGGTAGGTGACCAGTGGAGCACAGACCCTTGAACTCGTGTGGTGTCTTGTCACTGCTCCAAGTTAAATTACTCCTGAGGAATTCATGAGCCTCAGGTGCTTCTACTGTGTGGGAACAACTTGTGTATTGTAGTTAAGCTGTATTATCTTGAAACTTGTAGCTTGGACAGTCCTAATGAGCATGGAGATAAACCTGTGTGTAGTAGGTGAGAGGACTGTCTTTTTACAACTTAAACTCTTGGTGGGAGAGCTTGGGGAGGAGGTTTTATTCCAACAGGAGAAATACTTGTATTTTAATTTATTCATGGTCCCTCAAGCTTCTCAGTTCTCTTCCTCAGGTCAAACTAAATTTATCCTGGATTTGACTTGTGTGTAAGAAGCCTCTTTGAGCATTAAGAGGATTACACGTGGTGGAGAAGGGACGACAGAAATTTGTGACCTTTCACTAATGCTATTGGGGAAACACGTGTGGAGGCACCGTACTCTGTGCGATGAGGTGCGTGGCAAGACAGTGATGAGAAGATCAGTACAGCAGGTCTGAGCAATGTGAGAGAACAAGCTTATTCAGCAGCCCTGGCTCTGACACAGTTGGAGTAATCCAAATCTGGGCAGAGCTGTGTGGCAGGAGGGACTGCCACTGGAGGTTTAGCTTGCCATACCTAATATTAAATCTCTGTAAAGATCATTTTACAGTTAATGATAATCCTTGGTGAGCTTGATTGCCTTGTCAAAATGATCTGAGCTGTCAGGCCCAGCCTTACCACTGTTGCAGTGGCTCATGGGTGCTTGCTGCAGGAGTTTCCCAAGCTTAGGCTTAGCTTAGTGGCCCAAACCAAAGGGTACAGTGCAGCAGTGTGGTGAAAGCTGTAATTGTAGAACCTGTCTAGTAACTTTTAGGACAGGATTGCATGGTGCTTCAAAACACCTGCCTTTCAGGCTGATTTAGTCCTCTCTGAAGAAAGGTGGAACTTCCTCAGCAAGGTTGTGTTTCACCTTTGGTGGCTTTTAGAGTGGGGTTGGAGATGGGAAAGAGAATGTGGCCTCGATCAGAGGCAGGAGTCAACATCTACCAGTGCTGCTGGACTGCAGCCTGTCCTTGAGCAACTGCTTCACAGGGATCCTGGTTGTCTGCTCCCAAATTTAAACCTGATTTGGGTATTCATCACTGGTCTGAATAAGAATGTGAGCAAAGCCAGTTTCTGAAGGTAGCAGGTGGTTTGTTTGCTTTGCCACCTTGCTAAGTGGAAGGTGCTGTTACCAGATTTGGTTCAACAACCAAAACAAAACAGCTTTTGACATCATCATCCTGTTCAGTAGGCACAACTTCAGCTTAATTAAGTAGAACAGTGAGTAAAGCTTCCTCTTCAGCTTTTGCATGCCCGTTTACTCACCTAGCTAAGCTGACTTCAACTGAAGCCAATAGTGGCTTAAAACAAATGGATTTAAAAGGATCGCAGGTACCCCAAATGTCCCAGCAGCATTGATTTCCCTTTCATTAAGCTCTGCTCATTTAACTGAGACAAAGCAGCCATTATTTTGCTACAAGTTGACAGGCCATTGTGTGAAGAAATGGGAGATGCTTAAATGACTTCCTGTGCATGGGAGTGGCTCAAGGGGCCAAGTTCAGTGTAAAAGCTGTTAGTTGTGGCCCATCAGGTCCTAATTATTCTCAGTGGCTGCTTTATTTAAGGAAAACTGGAGGACAAATGCAAACCCAGCCTAGCTGATGACTAAATAGGCTTCCTGTTTGCTCTTAATTGCAGCCAATTAATGACCTATCACTTGTTTAGCCACCTGAAAAGTGCTTTCTGGTGCTAAAATGTACATTTCTCTGTTCTTCACTACCCTGCAGCCATGAGGAAATGTCACAGTGCTGACCTGATGTGTGTGGTCTCAATAAAGGAAGATAATGTTGTAAGACTCAACATGTAGCACTGTTTGCCTGGAGTTTGTGGGGTTAACAGACAGAGAGACTGTTTACAGGAGCTCACCTGGAGCTGGCAGCTGAAAACAATTTGCTTGCCCCAAATAAATGTTGTGTGCCAGATGACACACATCCAGAATGGTGAAATTCAACACCTGTGCCCCAAAAGAGGTGCACACCTACTTACCTCTGCTTTTGGGCTTTATATTTCAAGTGTCACATTAACAGGTCTTTGCTCATGTGGGCGTGATGTTTTTCTGCGCTGGGAAGTAGCTCTAGCAAATGGGTTTCTTCATCAGATCTGCAAGTGGAAGCAGATCACAGTGTTCTTTTGCAGACTTGGCCTAGAACTGTTTCACTCTGCGGCGGTTGCAAATTGGATGGTGTTGCTGAAGATGCACCAGGTTTCTTGACGTTCAGGCTTTGCTGTAATCCCGTGGCAGACTCTTGCTCTTGGAAGGGGTAGGTAGAGCAGCAAGACTAGTTGCAGTGCCCTCTTAATTGCTTAAATAGTTGCGTGCCAGCCATTGAAGTGTTTGTGGTCACTGGAGGAAGGCAGACTCCTTTGGCTGTGAAACAGGTTGTGCAGCAGCAAATGTCTCCACTTGAGGAATTTTTCAGCTTACAGGGAAGATGTATAGTTGCATTTTAGTAAAACCTCTTCTAACTACTGGTTTATGCCTAATGAGCTTTCCTAAGCCTTGATGATCCCTGGTGTACCTTAGGAATACAATTGGCTCATCCTCTAAAAGCCTTCACTTGAGACTCGTTTGCTTTGTGTGCAAAATGTACTTGAGATGCTTAATTTTCAGGGCTGCAGTTCCTAGCCTTTAAAACTGGGGGTGTAAAGGGGTGTGAAAGGCAAAACAATGCTTTGTGCTGTGAGCTGTCTTCCCATTTGTGATCCCAAGGCTGCAGAGATGCTGGCCATGCCTCTTTTCTGAATTTGGTTTGGAAATTCTGCCTTGGTCAGAGCTCTAGACCACAAGGCTGCAGCCCAAAGAGGTGAGTCTGGTTTTGTCAGTGTGCAGAACTTACAGCTGAGCTGTGCTTATCCTTCCCCTGTTCTATAAAATCAGACCTTGTTCATGGAGGGGCTTCCTCTCTACTCAGATTCTGCTAGAACTTGGATTCTGCTAGAAATTAGCACGTGGGAGCAAAGGCAGACCTCTTTGTGGCCGCAGAGGCGGTATGAGTAGGATCTAGCTTGTTTGGTTCATGTTTGCTTAACCATTCTGTTGCCTTCTTTCTCTAGATTTTCTGGCTCTTCCAGCTAAAATCCATTTGCTGGATATTTAGCTGTTTTGGCAGGTGGTTTAAGCCTGGAAATCTCAAACATCTGAATGTCTTTGTGCTTGAAAGTAGTGCTACCTCTCAAGAGTAAGCCTGATGACACAGATGCTGCTCCTGCAGGACAGGGACTGAATCACTTTTGGCTCTCCTAGTCCTAACTTACCTGCTCCAAACTGCCTGTGGGTTACGCTCCTGATCCCAGTCCCTGCTTGTCCCCTCCACATGGGCTTAGGCTGTAATTTTCTAAATATTTTGCTGTTTCAAATGCCTGGCTGGTGCAGCCACACTACATACCAGATTAGGGGAATGAGCTGAGCTCAGACTAACTCCTGGTGGCTTGGTTTTAACCAGATGAGCTCCTCAAACCAGCTTCCTGTATGGAAATGCATCTGCCTAAACTGGTGTGAGTGGGGAGGGAGTGCTGGGGTGGGGACAAGTGGCTGTGGCTGCAGCTTGTGTGAGTTGTCTGGGCTGGGAGAGTTTAACTGCAGTTTAAGAGCTGAACTGTGTGGAGATGCTCGCCTTCAAGAAGCCTTTGAAATATCTTAAATGCGGTGCTAACATTTGAAGTCTGAAAAATGCAGTGGTGGTGTGGAAAGCTGCTCAGCCTGTGCTGCACCCTGGCTCCAGGGATCTCCTGGACAGACAGGAGGACGCCATCCAGGACAGCCGCCTGCTCCAAGACCTGCACGGGAGCGTTTTACTAAGGACTTGCTTCTTGTGATGCTGTTGAAATCCAACCTAACCAGCTCGGGAGGCAGGAGCTTGGGCTCTTCCAGACGCTCGGGCACAAGCCCAGCACGGTGCGGCTTCCTCTGCCAGGATGGTTGGTGTCCAGTGGCAACTCCGGGGAAAAATCCAGGTTGGAAAAACTTGTGCTGGTTCGTGGGGCTTGGAAAAGTCTGCAGCAAAGCATTTGGGCTGGGTTGGGCTGTGTCAGGTTGCAGAATGAAACTATTTTGTATTTGGGAGATGTTTACTTATAACTAACTTGAGGTTTTGACTCTTTAGGCTGAGTTTTTGTAGGAAATTTTTTCCTGCCCCAGTACCCTATTTGTTTTGTCTTCCATCAACAATTGATTTCTTTGTAACAAACTTCCAGACTCTGAATTTGAAAATAACTATTCCAGAGATCTGTTTAACTACTAGTTTGTGGTTTTCCTCGATGACCTGTATCCAACTTTCGGTGTGGCTGGGAGTGTTAAAGGGGAAGTGGACTTGTGCTGGCTGTTTGCTTCAGATGGGAAAAGGTCTACCTAAAAATGCTGGTTATCTAAGCAATTTCTACTCTGATTCAGCAGTTTACCCATAGCTGAATTGCAGGGAGCTTGTCTTTAATGTAGACTGAAGTAATCAGAGGGAAATGTAGATCTCTTGAACTTGAATCTGATTGGATTTAAACAAAACAGCTTACTTCCTGAAAAATGTAGATAGCTAGGGAAAATGTGGCTGGATGCTGTGGAGTGAGCATTTCCTGTGGCTGATGAATTTGTTCCACATTTTCCTTATTTCTTCAGTGGTGGTTTTCATCCAGGAGGTTGGATGGGGGACTCTGGGTGGGATTTGAGTTGTGCTGTTGGTCAGTATTCTGTGTCTGTGAAAACTTGGTGGGAATTAATCTTGAAGACAGCCTAAAACCCAGTAAGATTCTGATCCCCAAAAAGAAGGTAGTTTCCTGCTGCTGGGGATCTGGGCTAGAGCAGAGCACTTGTGCATTTTCATAAATGCAAAAGTGTTCCATATTCATATGGGCAAGTTATGGTTGCTGTGGGAACTGAGTTGTCAGAGCAATGTGCCTTCATCCTCTCCTCCCTACAGCTGCATTATAAACGGGTTTTAGGGCCTGTCCAAAACAAGCAATCTGAAAACTAGACTGGAAGAATTAATGCACTGAAATCCCCTGCTGAAGATGCAGCGTGATGCTCTCGGAGGAATATTCAATGCTGTTATAGGTGCTTGATAGTAATGTGACTGAGTTGGCACTGCAGCTTGTACTAGTGCTAGTAGGGGAGAAGAAAACCCCATTCTGGTGAAGAGCTGGGAAGGCAGAGTGATGCCAGCAGTTACGGTTTTAGCTGCTCTCATCCTGACCCCAGTGTTTCAGCTTCCCCCTTGGTGATCTGGAAATGCTGGTGCTCTCCAAATCAATGTGGGGTGGAGGTGAGGTGATGGCAGTGGCCTGAGTCTTGCATAGGACATCCAGCTGATGGTGGGGCCTTGCTGGGCTTGGCTAGTGGTCCAGGATGTGGCTGTGCATGTGGCAAAAGAGGCTGGGGATGCTGTCTGGGCCGCACGTGAGGGATAACGTGACAGGCTGGAGTCACTGCAGCCTGGCTGGTGTGTGCGAGGTGTACATCTGATGGCACAGGGGGAGGGCGCGCAGGGAGGAGGAGGAGGAGACAGCTGCTGCTGCTTGGTAGCTGGCTTTTAAATGCCCTCTGACTCAGATTTTGGGTAACACAGCTGAGCATCTTGTGGTTTCATCAGCCCCCACATCCCTGCATTAAACTGGAATTCTCAGACTGTGAACCTGCTGCGTTTCCTTAGGCTGTTGGCACAGGCTTAAACCGAGGCAAGAATCCGGTGTCTCCAGTACCGTGGGGTTGTGAACACCCCCTAGGGAAGGGGAGGACTGGGAAAGGGGGGGACCAGGCAGCCTTAAAAAAATTCCTGATTTGAATTGGGTGCTGTCCTCTGTGCCAACATGATGTGCTCATGTGGGCTGGACTGGGATGGTGGACATCTCTCTGGGTAGCAGCAGGGTTGAAGGTTATCCTCGTTACTCAGTGGTAAACAATGCAGAGTCAGTGAGGCACAGTGGCCAAGTTGAACCAAATAGATTATGCTAGCAGAATTGCAAAGCTTTGCATCGGGCTCTGAATTAGAGCCAGCAGCTGGAGGCTGGCCAGGACTAAAGTGTTTTTGGGTTTTGTGGGTGGAGGGAGGCGGGGACAGGAGAGCTGGGTAGCACTCGAACTAACTGTCTGCTCTGTCGCTGCTGCTGCTGTCGGCGTTGCTGGGGGGATCGCTGCCTCCAGCCGGGCTGCTGTGTCGGATCGGGGAGCCCTGCTTTTGTGCTGCCTGCCTCCCCCGTTCACTGGAGCTGCACCTCTCCTCCTGCTGCCTTGTCTTTTGGGGAAAAATCTTCTCCTTTCTTCTTACCTTTGATTTTGTAAGAGCTGATGCAGTCTTGCATGGCTGAGTGACGTCACTGTCAGCACAGTAAGCATCAGCAGCCTGGTCACATGCTGACCCAGTCAGTAATGCAGACGGGATAGGAAGGTGGAGGGGCTGAGGGGGGTGGGGGGCTGGTTTCTGGACATATGGTAGCCCTCCCTTTTGGGGTTCAACTGCTAGTTGCAGAAGCCGTGGCTTCAGAGCAGCACGAGACCTGGCTCGGGGCTTAACGCTTCGGAAAACTCCTTTTTTTAAAAAAGAAAAAAAGCAGCCCTGAACTCTCAAGCTTCTGTTTGTTCTCAATCTGAGCAGACTTCCAGGACTCTGAAGAAGCAGTGGCAAGCAGGATGCTTTTCCCCACGTCCACGCAAGAGTCTTCCCGTGGCCTCCCAGACACCAACGATCTGTGCCTTGGCCTGCAGTCCCTCAACCTGACAGGGTGGGACAGACCCTGGAGCACCCAGGACTCTGAAGCTGCAGCACAAACCAGCCCACAGTCCGGTGAGTCTGCTGACACATGCAGCAACACTTGTTGGATTCCTTTTTTTTATTTTGGGGGCGTTTTAAAGCTAACGCGGAGCAATTTGCTTGTGTAACGGAGTGCTTGCAGTTACTGATGGGGGCTTCTGGACCTGTAATGCTTGTATAATGTGGTGGTTGAGTTGGGGAGGCTGTGGCTGGCTGTGCCACAGCCCCCTCTGCTCTGCTGTCAGTTCACTGCAGACGAAAAGTGCCCAGGCCTATGTTTTCCTCAGTGCTGTAACAACCTCACAGAGAGGGGAGAAATCCTCTCTGCATTTGGAGGGAGTGTGGGTGGGAGTGTGGTGTCAGGAGGCTGAACACACCGGGTGGGAGTGATGCCGAACTTCACTCCAGCAGCCTGTGAAAATCCCTGGGGGTGGGTAGCTCTGCAGGCAGGGGTGTGCATGCTTGGAGAAGGTACCCCCCCTTACCTGACTGTGAGTATCCAGACAGCACCACTTGCTCCTACCCTACAGTGCTGTTGCTTGCCCAACTCTGCCCATGGGGTGTGGTAGGTGCAGCCGACTCACAACTTCAGCCGGCAGCTCACAGGCTGCATGGAAGATGTGGAGGGATCTTTCTCCACTCCCACGTTCAACTAGAAATAGCGGTCTGTGCCTAGCAGTGGGCTGGAGGAGATGCTGTGGAATGGCTTCTTGCTTTAACTCTTTTGGTCCAGCACAAACCTACGTGCTTGGCGGGGTGTGGGCTTGCAGCCACGTGCTGCTGGCTGGTTTGCCCTTCCCCCTCTATCCTCTCCAGTGTGGTTTTGCAGCTGGGATCAGATGGGGAGGTTTTGGGGTGCTAGAGTGATGCAGGGTCCAGTTAACTCTTCCAGAGGCACCAGCCTTCTCTGTAAAATTGCAGGAGGAGAAAGGGGTGCTGTGTGCACAAACTTAATGCATCTGCTCGGCCTGGTGACGGAGCAGGGGGTAAAACAGAGGGAAGAGTTTGCTTCCCAGCCTCTGAGCGCTGTAAAAACCAGTTTCACAAATAGTGCTGTGCTCGTTCAAGTAGCAGTCCATGGAAAGATCTAGTGTTTTGGCAGAGTTTGTACAAGTTCAGCCTGGTTGCTACAGAAACTCATCCCTTTATAGCAGCACGCTGCTGCTTTGTTAAAAGGGTAGTGCATCTGTGGGCAGACTTGGGTGACACAGGAGGCCCCAGGCGTCAAGTCCGTGCTGACAGGAATGTCGATGGCTTCTGGGGTGGCCTGGGCAGTGGGATTTGCTCACAGATGTTTGGGGGGGACAAGGGGGTGCTGTCGACCACCTCTGATGTCCAGGGGATGCTGCTCTCAGGATAGGAAGAGCTGCTGGGACACAGTCCTGGATGTTGCTGCATGGGTTGTAAAACAAAACAAAAATAATCACTTGTGAGGTAGTGGGGTTTGAAACAACAGCTTGATCAGCACAGCTCACTGGAGTTTTTACATCTGATTTCCAGCAGACTTAGGGTCCAGGCCTGCCTGTGGGCCCCAGCACTGGCACTTAGGGTCTGCTTGCGGTCAGGCTGCGGTAGTTTTATTAAGCTTTGCTGTGCTCCAGCACATGGTCCTCTGGGCTTCCCTGAATGAACCAGGGAATGCCACATGCTTGGTATCTGTCCTCTTTTTGTTGCCAGCTGAAACCTTGAAGGAGGAGGGAGAAATGAAAGTTATTCTGGTGCAGTAGTGCCTTAGAGCTCTGCACCGATGGTTGTTAGACTATGGGGCACCAAACCCATGTTATAGCATCTTTACGTTAAAGAGCACACTTAAACATCCCTGCTCAATGGTGCTGCTGCTGCTGGCAGCCACAGCGCCTGGGTCTCGGTGCACAATGGCGCTGCGGAACAAGGGCTGTCGCACACCGAGGCGGCTGTCCCAGCCCCACCTGATCTGCTGGAGCAGTCTCCAGCGCTCTCTTGGCCAGCTTCCCACCAGGCTGTCTTGGCAGAGGCGCAGATGTCTCTGCAGCTCTTCGGCAGGCAGACGAGCAGTGGTTGCACAAGCCCCTGGCCGGCCCTGTGCCTCGCAGGTTGGGTGACAGGGCCAAGTGGAGTCGGGGGGGTGGGTATTACTGTCAAGGGTGAAGGGACCTCTGGTTTCAGGAGGGAGATTGATTTGGCGGTGATTTGAAGGTTCTCTGGTGACCTCCCTGCTCACGAAGGTTGCATCTGGTGTCAGGCGCCCTTGCTGACTGCAGTGCATCGAGCTGGAGCTCCCACCTGCCGCAGAGCCCTGGGAAGGATCTGAGTGTGGCACTGCCCTGGGCTTGGGCCATCTGCACCCCACTGCTGTTTGTGACAACATGTGGAACAGCTGCTGGAGGATGGCACCCAATACTGTCTGGAGAGGCCTGTTCGTCTCTTCTCACTCCTCATATTCCCCTTGGTATGTGAGGGGAGTGTGGCAGGCATGTGGGCCCAAATGCAGCTGTGCTGCTTGCACAGAGGAGCCTCTGGCTTACAGAGGCTGTGCACAGGTCTAGGGCTGTATAGCTGGGGGTCTCATGGTCCTAAGACAGTGTTCTTCTTCTCAATCCCACCTTCCCATACTGAGTGAGCAGCAGCTGGGCCAGGAGTGCTCGTTGGCCTGGGATGCCGTTGCTTTTCTGCTCTGAGAGCTGTGGGCATGGTGTACACTGACTGGAGAAGCGAAAGGCTGATATCTGTGCACAGCTGTTGTATCACTTCAGCCTACCCATATCTGCAGAGCCTCATCTCTTTTCCTCCTCTGTGCGGGCCCTGGAGTGGCAATGTTAAGCTCCTTGGGAGCGGAGATCTTGTAGTTCAGGAGCATCTTCTGAGGTGCTCCTCTCTGGGTGGCAAGGCAGTGTTCCTGTATCTGAAAGCTGTACAGATCTGAGGAGCTGGCAGATGCTGATGCTTCCAGGTGGCCTGCCCATGCTGTGATGGAGAAAGGGACGTAGAGAGGATGCTGCTGTGTCCAGGTACTCCTGATGCCCAGTGCTGAGGCCTGGGAGGCTGCAGCTGGCCTGGCCCCATGGGCTGGGGCCTCCGGAGTGTCCTGAGGGCAGGTGGGGCTGCAGCAGGGCTGGGATGTCTCTGGGGACAGCGCTGCCAAGCAGAGCTGTTATGCCACTGGCGCCCAAGTGTTTGGAAGGTTCCAGCAGTGACTCAGCTGCACAGACCCACAGGGTTGGAAGGGTGGAAATGCAAAAAAAAAACCCTAACAATCAGGCTAAAAATACTGCTGATGTGGTCCCCTGCAGTGCCTGAGCTTGAGTACTGATGAGCTGGGACCTCCTCTCTTGCCTGCGTAGTCCCTGCCAGTGCGGAGTGCTCGGCCTGGGAAGGACCTTTGGCTGCCAGCCCTGCTGGTGTCACCTTGCACTGCCAGGGCGGTGTCACCGTGCAGCTTGGTGCAGTGGGATCAGGTGCCAGGGCTGTGCCGGAGGAGGCCAGAGAACAGCAGGGCCGGTCTGTACACTCTAATCCTGCCTACGTCCCCCTTCCCAAGGGGCTGCTGAACCCCTTGCACCCAGAGAGGGTTATTTGTGACAAGTTTTGCTCTTGGGTCCAGCACCGTAATGTTCTGAGGGGGTGCCGGATGTGCTGGAGAGAACCTCTCCAGGAGGCAGTGGCTGCTGCAGGCTTGAGCTGCCAGCATTTACACACTGTAGGATTGAACTGCTGTCTCATAGCAGGGAAGGCATCTCAAACCCGCTGCTGCCACTAAGATCTGTCAGGCTGGAAATACTTCAGCGAGTCCCAGAAACCTCCTCTGTGGCCTGTGGAGGAGCCTTTGCAGGAAACAGGCCTTGAATGCTTCCAGCCCTGTCATTCCTGGCTGTATTTCTTGAGGCAGTGTTTCCTTTTCTTTAAAGTAGCCTTGTAGTAAGCAGTCACTTACATTGACACCTTCAAGTTCATCTCTCCACAGAGGCAAGAAGGGGTTAAGAGGCAGTGAGATGGGACTGCCCTTGGTGGTATCCTTTACCTTTACTGCCCTGTTCCTCAAGGAGCACAAGCAAATGGGGTCTCGATCCAATTTTTGCCTAGAGAACAGGTGACAGCAGTACACAGGCAGATCCGTGTGCAGATTTTGGGTCTCCCCGGCTGGTTTTTTAGCTTGTGTGCCAGCTGGCCTGGCCTGCCCTACATCGGGAGGCTGAGACCAACCCTATGTGGGACAGACAGACTTTCCCACTGGGAAATCATCCTAAAACTGGTCTGCTAATGCTAAGTTTGTGATGCTGACCTGCAAGGATGTTTCCAGGAGGATGAGCTTTTCTTCCGCAGAGGACATCTGCCTCTCTAGGTGAGCCTAGCCTGATCAGGTGAGCCTTCCTGATGGTGTCAGATGAATGATCTTGCTGTATCTGCCTCTCTGCTTGGTGTGTGACCCTAAAGCTGCTGGTGCAGCAACAGATTTGAGCTTTTTTCTTTCCTTGGATTTGCTCTTGAGACTGCAGCTCTAGCCTTCTCCAGGGTGGCTGCTGCTGTCTCATCCTTTAGCCTGCAAGGTTACAGCTCCAGTTGCTCTGGTGCTGGGGTGCATTGCTGGATCTTTCCAGCCCTTGGTTCTCCTGCTTCCCAGAGCACAGCAACTTCTGCAATAAGCTTGAATGTCCTTATTATTTGCAGTTGCTTAAAATCAGCTAGGCTAGGCCTGCAGGCAGCCTGTGTGTTGCTGGCAGATAGCTGAGGCCTCCGAGTGTGGATCACTCTGAAGTCTTCAAGGCAAAACCCTATCTCTGAAGGATGAAAGAGAAGACCTGTTTCACAGAAGGCAGTGTGGTTGTTGTCATGGACTCAAAGCCTTTCTTCTCTGTAACAGCAGGAGGGACTCTAAGCTGCTCCCCTGGGACGGGCTGTTTTCAGACTCCTCAGAAATGCTGTGTGTGTGGTGGCAGACACCTGAGAAACACTCCCCTAGTGAGCTGCTAATCGGTCTGGGGCTGGTTGTTGTTAATAAGTGGCCTTCCTCGAGCTGTTGGTTTGGGTGTTCAAGCCACAAAGCTTGTGGAAGAACTTAGAGGGTCAGTGGATTTGGGGGAGGGAAGTCCCCCATATCTCCCCTTGCAATTTAACTTGCTGCTACACAAATCTATGGTGCAGAGTACCTGCTCCATTGCCACCTCTGTTGTGTCCCTCTGCATGTTTGGGTCTCTCCCTGTTCTTTTACCCCCTGTCTTTTGCACAAGTGGCTTTGGAAGATGGTCACTGCCTAGATGTGCCCTCAACTCCTGCAGGAAAATCCTTCTTGTGCTAGAGGAAGGTTTCTGAGGTTCATTCTGGTAGAAGACCTCAGCTTCTAGGGTGTGACCAGAGAGTATTCAAGAAAGACTTTGCTCTCTAGTGACAGGTGAGCACTCAGGTCCAGGGAGTACTTTACCCTGAGATTTGTTCAGATTTAAGCTCAAGTCTGCCTAGAAAACTCAAAAGGCTCCATTGTAGTGTGGATGGTATGACTGATTATGTTGGGGCAAGACCACTTCTTGCTGGACTTAAACCTGCATCTGATTCAGGCAAAATGGTAACCAAAGACTTGCCGGTGGTGGGAATCCTGAATTCCTCATGTTTTTGGTGTTGTTTGTTGCCTTGGAAGGAGGACGGGCTTTCCCAGCAGCTGCCTGTTAAGCCTTGGTCCTTCTGGACCAGCCTTGCTCAGGGCTTTGTTGTGGAACCACAAACATACTGGTGGTGCCTTCAGTGTGGAGTTAATGGTAATAATTGTGCACGGGAGCAAAGCTGTGAGCTGCTGTGACTCGCGTGGTGCCCTCCTTGGCCATCATGCTTCAGGAGTGCCCAAGACGGCCTTACTGCAAGCTTGCCCCATGCCATCGTAGCTCCTGTAGCGCTTTTCTGAGGGTGTACTTGGCATGGATGCTTAATGGGTGCTTGTGTCCTGAGCATGTTTCAGCAAGGGCTGCTCATGCTCCGTGGGCTGATTTTTATAGATATATATTTTCAACTACTAGCTGGAGCCAGCCATGCTGCAGAGTAGAAAGCAGAGAGCACTTAATAGCTGCAGACTGCTCATCTGGCAGCAGTATTTGATCCTTAACAGAAGAAAATATGTATCAAATAAGTAAAACAAGTATCAAAACTCTGAGTTTGGAATTGCTTTCTAATGGAAGTAGCTCTTAATCCACCTCTTAAAGCTTCCATTTGAGCATCTCCTAAACAGATTTCATTTGCACTGATGCTGTAAAATAATGCAAATAGATGAGTAACTGGGATGAGAACCTAACCAGCATCTCGGCCTGTATCCAGTGAGGACTGAAGTGGGTCAGGGCACTCTTGTGCTGGAGGTGGCTTGCAGGAGCAGGCACGCACCAACCAAAACCTTCTGTTGGGGAAGGATGTCTTATTGCAGCCTCTGGAGCTACCTGGTGATGCTGGTGTGAGCAACAAATACATTGGGCTCATGGAGCTTGTCTATAAGTTTTTTACTCGAGTTGCAGTCTGAACTGTGTGCCAGCTCCTGAAATCTGCCTTAACAAGCATGTTCCATTTTGAGGAGAGCATCAATGTGGCTGTTTGGTACCCCTGAGCTACCCCAGGCAACTAATAGCCTGGCCTTTTTTTTGTGACTGATACTGGAGGTAGTGGCAGGGTGGTTTATATGTGTACAAGCTTTGATTCCAGGTGAGATTCATCCCCAGGATTCTGCCAGATGTGGTGGGTTGTTTTTTCTCCATCCCTTGCACTGTTAGATGTCTAAGCAATGGCTGGGATGCTCAGTGAAAGGCTTTGCCTGCTGTAGCTCATCGGTGGTAATAAGGTAACTCTCTAAAAAAGACCCTAAGTGTGTTTTTGCCTCAGTGCCACTGTTAGAAGGAACACTAGGGACAGGGCCAGCGTTTGGCTGGTTTGTACAGCTGAAATCCTGCTGAGATGTTGTGTGGTGACTCCACCTGGGACTGCTGTGAGAGGACCTTTTGGGCCACCTTGCTGTCTTTAGGGTGGCAGCGTAACTCAAGTTGGAAGGGACCTCTCAAGGTTATCTAGTCCCAAGCTCCTGCTCAAAGCAGGATGGGAAAGCTGCTAGAGGGTGGCAAAAGTAGCGTAGCCCATGGGGGCTGTAGAAACCAATTCCATGGGCTGTCTTGTTCCCAGAACAATGCTGGTTTAAATGGGCACCTCTGAGCTGGCTCTGAAAGAGTCCACTTCCAAAAGGTACATGGTCCTCACTGTCACCACACAGGTGCTTTCTGGTGCCACCATGGGCCTGGATTAACAACAGGGGTGTCTTCAGCTGGTGCCGCATCTTCTGTCTTGGCACCTTGTGCATGGTCCCTTTGGGCGCTGGCAAAAGAGCTGAATCACAGGTGATGTCTGTGCTGCTGCCAGCTCAGAGGCTGCGCTCAGACACGGCAGCAGCCGCCGTCTGTTGGAGACGGCTGCAGGGAAACGCCTGGCTTCCCTCCCTGCCCCTCTGGCATGTTTTCTCCCCAGGAGTGAAGAGGGAAGGTGAAGCAAACCCCTGAAGCTGTGATTCTGCACCTGAGTCTTCTGGAAGGTAACTGGGAAGCTGCAGGCGTCACTGATGGTACTGGCTGTGCCAGTCTCCTGATGAAATATGTGGCTTTGTGCCAGCTGAATGCCTTAGTCAGGCTTGTGTGCCATTTTTCAAATCAGATTGCATTTGGGACTAAAGGTTGTCTTTTTTTTCAGTTGTTTTTCCTTTACTGCAGCCTGCTATCTTGCCCAAAGGGGTACGGCCACCAGCCTGCTCCCCCTATAGAGAACGTACTTTCCCCCAAAGGTGATATCCTGATGGATTCAACACCCTACAAACTGTGGTGAAAATGAGTCAGTTGCATCCTTGTTAGCACCTAAAGTAACACATGCTGCAGAGTTTGCACCCTGGATGTTGCAGCAGATAATTGAGAGGAGTTTGGTACTTAAATATAGAAGTGTTTTGTTCTTGAGGCTTGTGAAGCTGAAGCTTGTTGTGCAGAATTTGACCTGAATATGTTGGCTTTTAAATCCCTCTGGGACTGATACATGTTAAACCCTGCTGCATTTCAATGTTCTGATCTTTTTAAAGACAAACGCAGTTGTGGCAGTCTGCTTGGTGAATGCAATTACGGGCACGCTTCTCATCCTGAATTGTGTTTTAGCTGTCTTTACTGATTTTATATTTACCTTGGGCATCTGTTTTCTGTTTCTAGAAACACAGTGGTAAATTCCCTGCTGCCTCAAGAGGCAGCAAGGCTTGTGGTCAGCTGGGTCCCACCAGTGCAGGAAGACCCGTGAGTTCTGTTAATGTGATAAGCTGCTCCGTATTCCTACTTGTCGCTGTTTCCATTTTTCAGGGCATACCGGGGAAGTGACTTACCACACTGATGCTGGAACCAAGAATAGACCTTAGGTGTCCTGACTCTAATTCTGTGGTTCAGCTGTGGGATCGTGCTGCCTGTCTTTATTCCCCTGTCCCCTTCTTAGCAAACCAGAAATAGCTGCCTGAATATCCTCAGTTCTTCTCCGCCCCACGTGAGGAATCTGTCAGGGCAGAGGTTCCTCTTTTGTAGTTCAGAAACAAAAAGTAGTTGCTATTTAGGTGACAGTTATTGCTGGTTTGATCACATCTGCAGCTCTGGGAGGTGCTTTTCTTGAACGTTGGCAGTTGGCTCAAGATGATGGAGAGTTCTGTTGCATTGTACTGGAGATGTGTGTGCCTTACTTCAGGTGACTTTTCTCAAACAGCACTGACTTTTCTCCATTGGAATGATGGTAATATAATCAAATCAGGAGGATTTGAGCTGGACAAGACCTCTGGAAATACCAAACCTGCTCAGATGAACTGAGGGCCTAAGGATGGAGATTCCCTCTGCTTCTCTGCGCCCTGTCCCATGGCTGCACCACTTAAGAGGAAAAAGTTGTGCCACTTCTCTTGCTGCAGCTTTTCCTGTTGCTTTGTGCACTGTAAGAGCCTGCAAGAGCTCCCTGTTAATGACTGAACAGAATGGGAATGTGGTGTCTGCCTTCCCTATGCCAAGCAAAACCTGTTCCTGTACAGTGTGTTGTGTCCCTGTGAGTGTCACTGCAGCTTCTCTTGGTGTCCCCTGCACTCCCCATGCTGTGGCTGCAGCTGTGCTGGCTCCTTGCTGGCAGCACGAGGTCCCAGGGCCGCGGGCGTGAGGCACTAAAACTTCACTTAAAATGAGTCTGGGGTATTGATTTCCCCCTTCTCCTGCAGCAAGGTGGTTGTTTTAAGGTGCTTGTATGTGATGGAGGGGGAAAACTCACTCTGGCATCCTGGCTGCATGGCTGCTGTAACTACAGAGACATTAACTGTAGCTGTAGGAGGTGGTTAAGATGCCCGTTTGCCTTTCAGACATGCAAATGTTTCCCTTGCCATGGAGTTGCTTGGTGTCTGTAGGAGGTGCTGCTTTTTGGCTGACTAAAACATTCAGCCTGCTCCCACCCCACCGGGGCAGAGTCTGGCTGGGCGGTAAAAACTGCAGACGAGCTGTTTTTCTGGAACTGCAGCAGGCTATTGTTTAGGACATCAGCTTTTTTTTTTTCTTCTTTACAAGCTTATTTGATGAATTACAAAAGAAACTGCACTGTGTTCAGTCTCCAGGGCCTCGGTTGTGCTGTTTCCCTCCTCCTCTGCCCTGCCCCAAATGTGCGGATGGCTCCGCAGCCTCTGGGCATGGCAGGTGTATCCATGGTGGCACTGAAACCCATTTCTTCTGCCTGGCTTCTGTTGGTAAGAGCTTTCCTATTGATCTCATCACCTCTGCAAGGAGATGGGGGAAGAAGGATGGACTTTCGGTGTAATTGGTGGATGAAGGGAAGGATTTGATACTCTGCCATCCCTCCTATGCTGAGTAATGTCCCAGTGGACAAACTATCTCTGGAGATTAAAATGTCCCTTTGTCTCACCTTGCTGGGGGTGCCAGCCAGCAAAGGTGACCCACTGAAGGGCCTGGTGTTATAGACCTGCTCAGAGAAGTCCAGATCCCTTCTAAACAGCCTTTCTGCAGCTCTGCGGTGAGCATTCAGAGGATGAAATACTCATTCGGAGCATGACTTCAAAAAGTGCACGCATGTGCTCGCCTGGCACTGGCTGCTGCTGCCAAATGTGGTGTCCAGCTCCTGCGCATTGAGCGTGCAGGTGCCAGACATTGCTGGTAACATAATCTACAGCCTGGTACGATGTTCTACTAATGCCAGTTTCTCGTGAGCACACCCACAGTTACATGTGCCTTCAGGCTTGTGACATGTGCTGCCCTGTGGCAAATGCTGTTTTCTGCCTCTATAGAGAAGCTTCCACCAACATTCCTACCATGTGGGGAAAGACCTTGAGCAGAAGGAGCTGGATAGCTGTAAGGTGAGAGGTTCTTTTGCTTTCTGCAGGACTCAGTTTTGAGGTTACTCCTGGACTTCTGCTCCAGTTTTAGGCAGGTTAAGAGCACAAGCGCTGCTCTGCCAGTGGCTTGTTCTGCTGGGTGGTCTCCCACAGACCCAAGCTGAAGTACTTGTTTGGAGGGACAACTTACTGGTGGCAGAGCTTTATGTCAGCACTAGCTGTCAGGAATACATTCAGTGGATGCACTGTGTTGTGTTCTTATCTTAAGGCCTTATTCAAGGCATTAAAGCATCATTTATCAGCACAGTGGTAAGGTGGTTTATTTACCCAGAGCCCTTTCCTGAGCTGCCAACATTGCTGAGCCTTGCTTCTTAGGGCTCAACTTTACATCCATCTCTTATAAAATGGGCTTGGCCAAAGCTACTAGAAAGGTCTAATTCCTAAACAGCTGTAAATTATAGTATACAGGGAAGACAGCTGCATGCTTTGAGGTCCTGGGCAGGGGCTGAAGATCTTAAATTGCAAGTCTAACTGGCACTTGGAAGAATAAGTTGTTCTGTGGCTGGCTGGGTGTTGGGCATCAGTTGGGGTGTCTTTCCCAAGGTGGGTACTGTGAATTGCAGCTTGCGCTGATGGAGTGGTCTGCTTGAGATTGGGTGCATTCACCTTAAATGTAGTAGTTCAGGGCTTTGTAATTGGATCGAAAAGATGGTTTGGGGTTGGCCTGAAGAGTTGAAACCACCACCGTGGGCTCAGTGTAGCTGTGGATTTGTGCTGTGAAACATCTGGCTCAGGTGTGATGGGTCCACGATGCTTGTGTGTGCTCCCCTGGTATCTTTAGGGGCCCTGGGGTGATGCAGGAATTAAGAGGACTAATTGCAGCAGCATTGTCCTGATCACTTTTACTAGCAAAAGCTCAGCTGAGGAGGAGGAGCGGTTCATAAAACGTTTGCTCTCTAGAGAGCGACCCGAGCGCCTGCGAGCTGGAGGAGTGCCACGCCGGTGTCGAGACAGCTCCACAGAGCTCTTAAATCCGTCAGGGTTTGGCTCACGCGCTCGAAGATGGAGCATGCTGGCTCCCGATCCAGGCATTAAAGCTGCAGCAGCGAGTCAAAAGTCAGAGCTGAGTTTCTATTAAAAGCCACCCCTTTTGCTGTCCCCTGCAAAGGAGCGTTGGCACGTGCGTCTCTTGCAGCTCCAAGTGGAGGCAGGAAAAGTTCCAGAAGCTTTCTGCAAATGGCTCTGGGCAGCAGAGCTGCTGGGTGTGGGCAGATGAATGAGAATCACATTGACCCTTCAGTTAAAATTTCACCCATAGATGTGAAAAATACTTAGATGTTTGCACTTGGTGTTGTTCTTTTTTCATAGTCTGAGTTTTGATGTTTGCTACTTCACTTTGGGATCTTGGCAAGATGCATCAGCAATTTCTGGTGTCGTGTGCATTGTAGATGTTCTTTTTCTTTTTTTGAGTGGCCCCAGTGATGGGAGGGCTTTCTTTCAGGTGGGCAGCCTCTGTCAGGCTCTTGTGCCCCCTCCCCAGGGAGAGGGTTCAGTGGGTAACCCCCAGGCAGGAGTTGGGGGGTAAGAAATAAGATCTGGTCTCTCTGATGTTTCTTAGGCTACCTGCAAACACTGTCTTCAGGGGATGCAACCTGATCGCTAAGCAACTGCGAAGGAGGAAATTTTGAGTGTGGCTTTGCAGCTTTTCCTCCTGATGTCCCTGTGAGCAGCTGTAGGTACCAAGTGAGGCAGGTTCAGATGCACTGGGGTGATGTGGGGTCTCCCGTGAGCTCAGATCAGCCTGCAGAGCATGTGACTGAGTGCTGCCTGTTCAGACCCGTCACAGCTTCTGGAGCGGATGAAATCCATCTGCGTTCACAGCGGGATGTCAGCGCTGCCAGGACACCAGGTTAGCAGTGGGTCACTTGTAGCCAGCAGGATTTTGCATGGTGGTAAGTGCTGAAACTCTGATGCCCAGGGAGCGGATCACTTTAAAGGCCAGTAATCCTGCTACTCATACTGGTCTTACTGGTTTTCTAGCCATGGTGACAGCTGAGCAATCCTAAGAGCAAATGTGTGAGTGTGGCAGTGTGGTGGCAGAGATGGGGGTGAAAGAAATGGGGCAGAGCAGCTGGACCCTGGGACACCTTTGGGTGCTCCTGCTGAGCCCCTCAACCCTTGCTGGTGCATCGCAAGTGGAACTCTGGTCCCACCTCCCCGATAAGCAGGAGGTGAGGGGCAGGATGGCATTGTCTGTGTGGTGTTTGCCGCTGTGGGTCTCTAGGAACGCTGCACACGCGGGGTCTGTGCAGGGCTGCTCTGCCCAGCATTACAACCCCCCGCTCAATGGCAGAGGTGTTTGTCAGCAATGAGGCTCGGGCCGTGGCATCAGCTCCTTTGCTTTGACTCTTGCACTGTTCAGTGACTAATCAGATTTTTGAGCCTGTTTAACAAATTCAGCTGTCTCCCTCAAACAATACGCTGGCTGTATTTTTAAATGCGTCACGTGGCTTCGGAGAAGTCGGCAAAGCAGCGTGGTGGCGCGGCTGGCCTGTGCCGGGAGATGCTGTGCCCTGCCCGGAGCAGTGACGAGGAGGGAGCAGTCTCCTCCCTGCCTCACGCTGTCTGCCGCAGCTTTTTCCCCCGGCCAACGCGCCGCAGCCCCACGGGGCGGCTGCTGCTCTTCCTGCTCTGCCCAGGGTGAGTACCAACCAGGTTTTTCTGTGGCTGCAGGGCTGGGTGTCAGTGCAGGTGCTGCTTTTGGGGAGAGCTGGAACAGATATTTGGGCAGGAGGCCCTTTTCCAAGTGCGGTCGGAGTTCATAGTCCTGTGTTGCAGCTGAAATGAGTCTGTGCCTCTATTGGGGAAACTCGCAGGGATAAAGCTCTGTAAATGTGGGAAGATGTTGTGACTTGCTGACAGCTTCTGCAGACCAGCTCTGCCTTGGGAGGAGGTTGATGCTTCAAGTGAAGGACACACCTCTACCTGTCTGGGGTTTCTGTGGCTGTTTTGAGGTTTCTTGCTGCAGTGTGAGGCTGGAGACACCAGCTCTGTGCAGGTATGTTGCTGTGTAACACACCTTGGGGTGGGTATGTCCCAGCATCTCACTTTGAGCACACTCAAACTTTCCCTGGCACTGAGTTGGTACTGATGTCTGACTGCACTTGAGCATGATGGCATTTTTTTACTCATCTAGTTTGGGCAGTAGTTTGGATTATTTTGCACAAAAACTACTGAAAATCTGGGTTAACCTTGTGGCCCTTGCTGGTTTGGATCAGGTGAGGCTGGAGGATATCAACTGGATCGCAAGCTTGCTTTGTTGCAAACTGAAAGCTTCAGGGCGAGCTGCCTTGTTTTGCAGCCTCTGAATAATTAAAACCATTTCTTGAACGCTTTGCTCTTTTCTTTTGGTTTGGGGACATGTCCAGCTTGCTGAGACTTGCTCATCTTGAATAGAGCTGGCTGCTGTTGTGTCCCCATGGGATCCCTGCGTTCCCTCTCTGGGGTGGCAGCTGAGCTGTGGAGCAGGGCAGGACTTTTGTGACCCATTGGTGGCCTGGTGCTCTGCTGGGGGGGGTTGCTCAGTTCACAGGGAGAAATTTCCTTGCTTGGGTTCTCAGTGGTTGGAAAACCTGCTGCTGTGCGAGGGGAGTGGTCTGGTGCGTGCTTGTCTGTTGGCTCTTGGGCAAGGCCTGACCAAACAGGCTGTTGTGAGCATTCTGGGGACGGGGCTCGCCGCTGGGAGGCGTCTTTGTCAGCAGCCAGGCTGGCATGTCGCTGGCTGCCTGTAGCCATCTCCTGTTGGGGCTCACCTCTGAGCCTGCAAATGCCTGCTAATGAGCCAGGCCTTGCTGTTCTCAGCCTAGGCACTGGTGTGTGCAGCTGTGGGCCTGGTCTGTGCCCCCCAGTTTCTAAAACTGTGAGTAGATGCCTCTGCTGAGCTTGTTCCAGCACAAGCAGCAAAGAAAACCTCCTAGTGTAATGGCACAGAGGCCTGTCTGGAGCATCTCAAGCTCCATAACTATGACATGGGGGCTTCAGTTCTGCTTCTGATCAAATGGGATCTCCCAGCTGATCTAGTGACCCACCCTCGCTTTTGTCACCCATGGCTGCTTCTGTGGACTCCAGCTGTGTGGCATGGGGCTGTGACCCACAGCAAAGAGCATGCAGCCTTTCCAGAGCGCTGTGGAGGTTTGGTACCTCCTGGGTGTGCCACCTGCCAGACGAGCTGTTTGTGGGCTGCTGGAGCCTGGTGCCCTCCTGGGCCTCTGCCACGAGTGCCAGGAGGGAAGGAGATGTGTCATGCTGCAGCACTGATGGGCTCTTACTCTGTTGCAGTTCTCAGCATGCTGAGTAACCCTCTCGGGAATGTCCTAGGGAAGCCCCCGCTGGGTTTCCTGCCTCCAGACCCTATTGGTTCAGATCTGTCTGAGAAGTTTTCCACGCCAATGCTGAGGAACTCCCGCCTGGACTCCCGCTCCCTCCTGGACTCCCGCTCCAGCAGCCCCTCGGACTCTGACACCAGCGGCTTCAGCTCTGGCTCTGACCACCTCTCAGATTTGATTGTAAGTTTGGGTTTTGCACCTGCTTGGGGGTTGCTGGTGTTGTGCTGTGTTTCTGGGGAGCATGGCAGAGCTGGGGGGGCTGTGAGCTGCAGCCCTGCCTGCTTGGGAAGAGGAGGGAGTGCTGGAGGGAGCTGTTGTGCCCACACTGACACAGCAAGGTTCTGCTATGGCCCAGGGTTTGGAAGGAGGGCTGATCATGCAATCCTCCTTCAGCACAAGCTACCAGTATCCTTGTAATTTTTTTTCCTAAAAAAAATGTTAGGGCTTTTTGGCTTTGTGCTTGCAGCCCTAAAGGGTTAATGTAGCCCCTGGAGGGGAGTGAATGCTTGTGTGGCAGGAGGGTGTCTGTGCCCTGATCCCTGCAGTGAGGTGGCTGATCAGCACAGCTGTCTCCAGGCCTCAGCCTGGGCTTCTCGGGAGCTCCATGTCCCTGCCTTTGATTGCCCTTCCCATTTGCTGGCTGCATTTCTGCATCTCAGGGCTGTTTCTTCTAAAGCTAACTGGGTCTAGCCTGTTCCTGTTCCCTAAAGCACAGCTAAATTTGGAAGCCGGCGAGCGAGGCGAGTGTCTGTCTCACTGACCTGCTCTGCGCTGCAGTGTGAGCAGCAGCCCTGGGTGCCAGCAGGACAGCCTGGCTCCAGTCAGCCCCGTGGGTGCTGCTGGGTGCCTCAGCACCCGAGGCTAAAACCAGGCCTGAGCTGTGCCTGGATCTGCTGAGGTGCAGCCCTGGCCTTGACCCTTGTGTTCGGGTGGGCATGAAGGACACAGCTGACTTGATGTGGAGTCAGTTCTCCTACAATCCATCCTGGAGACTCAGGATCTTGAGCTGTGAGTGGCTCTGGTGACAGCAGGGCTTTGTGCCGGCCCTGTTTGTGAAGGTCAGGTCTTCCCCGGTGTGGGCGGCTGGATCTGCAGAGTGGCTGGCACTGAGCTACACTGTGTCTCACATCCCTGCTGTTTTATTAATCCTTGCTTTTACTCCTTCCATCCCAGGAGAGGCACACTAAACCTGTGAGCAGTTGGGTCTGCAAGGTGCCTCCTGCTTAACCAGCCCTGCTGCTCATAATTTGGCCTGGGTTTGGGGGCAACGGCTGAAGGGACAGGCCTTCCCCAGGGAAACTGTGGTCCCATCAGGCTACTGTGTGGGTGAGGTGGCTGCTCTCCTGCCTCTGCCATATCTTGGGGGTTCTCAGGAGAAGAGGAGGTCACCAAGAGCCCCTTCTGCTGCTGTGGGTGAGGGCAGGGCCCTTGGGGATGCATGCTGGAGCTTGTGAGGATGGGAGGAAACAGCCTCAAGTTGCACCAGGGGAGACTGAGGTTGGATCTTGGGAACAATTTCTTCCCCAAAGGGCTGTCAGGCATTGGAACAGGCTGCCCAGGGCAGTGGTGAAGTCACCATCCCTGGAAGGGTTGAACAGACCGGAGATGAGGTTCTCAGGGACCTGGGGTAGTTGTGGACTTGGCAGTGTTGGGTTAACAGTTGGATTTTTATGATCTTGTGGGTCTTTTCCAACCAAAAACAAATCTATGATTCTGTGGCCTCCAGTATTCCGTTCTCCTGCTTAGAAGCTATGTTTTAATGTGGACTTTCTCTTGCAGTCAAGCCTTCGCATCTCCCCGCCTCTGCCCTTCCTGCCTCTCAGTGGGGTGTCAAGAGACCCTCTCAAGATGGGAGTGGGGTCCCGTCTGGATCAAGACCAAGCTGCCCTGGCTGCAGTCACTTCCTCTCCGGCCAGTGTGTCAAAAAGATGGCCTGGAGCATCTGCGTGGCCTTCCTGGGATCTCCTGGACTCTCCAGAAGACCCTTTCAGTATTGAAAGAGAAGCCAGGCTTCATAGGCAAGCAGCAGGTAAGTTGGGTGGTGGATCTCAGCAGGCTTTGGTGTGTGATGACGGTCCTGTGCTTCTGGGAGGTCACGAAGGTGGCCCCAGTGCAGGTAACGTGGCTGGGAGTGAGTTTGCAGCAGATCAGAGCTTTCTCCGTGCGCCAGCCTGCTGCTGGGTCTGCCTGCTGACAGCAAAACAGGCAGGATGTGTGGGCAGCTGACAGCAAAACGGGCAGGGTGTGTGGGCAGCTGCCTGTTGCTGCTGCAGCTCTGCTGAACCTACGATTGTGGAATACGGGGATTCGCCTGGAGACCTGTAGGAGGTTGCTGGTCTGTACTGAATGTTGGTTGTGCTTGTCCCAGCTGTGAATGAAGCGACCTGCACCTGGAGCGGGCAGCTGCCTCCCCGAAACTACAAGAACCCCGTTTACTCCTGCAAAGTGTTCCTGGGAGGAGTCCCGTGGGACATTACGGAAGGTGAGTAGCCCCCAGGCCCTGCGCTTGGGGTTTGACATCAGGAGGGCTCGGGATGGAGCTTTTTGGGGGACGCTGACATCTCTCCTTCTGTCTGTAGCTGGACTGATCAACACCTTCCGTGTTTTTGGCTCACTGAGTGTGGAGTGGCCTGGTAAGGATGGCAAACACCCACGCTGCCCTCCCAAAGGTAATATGCCTAAAGGTAATAGCGACACGGTAGGGTTACATTTTTCCCATGCTATGTTACAGCACGGATGCTGGGCTGGTACAGCTGCATGCTGGTGACTGGATGGTACAGAGCACCCTAGAGTAAATGTCCTGCTCTCACTTGGGTCAGCACCAGGGCTGCAGAGCACTGTCACCTCTCGTCTGGTATCCCCGCTGTCCCTTGCAGGGCTAGGCAGAAACATGGGGTGGGGAGAAACCTCCTCTGTTGCTTCTGGAGCCCTGCGTGGGGCTGTTTTGCTCTGGGCAATGGCCACTAGTCCCCTCTGCCAGTGCAAGCACCCAATTGTGTGCATCCTTGGCATAAATCTGACAGGCTGTGGGGACCAGAGAGCAGAATAGCCCCCACAGCACAATCATGGCTGAAGCAGCTGGGCCAATACATTGTGTGAACAGTAAGCTACTGGGTAAGGAGCGGCTGGTTTGTAGTCTCAGTGGTGCCTGGTGACCTCATTCAGTCACCAGAGCAGTGTGAGGTATGGAGTGCTGTGCTGATGGAAGCGATTTTTAAAGCCCTGAACTTCTATTTCTGGGCCAAGGCATCCTAAACGTGAAGCAAAATCTGTTTTCCTGCAGATCATGCTATGGCCAGGCTGGTGGTGCCCACTTGCCATGTCTAGATGTGGCTTTGTGTGTGAGGGACACTGGCCCACGTGGCACTGGCTGTGTGTAACGGGTTCGCTGTGCTGTGTTTGGGCTCTTGCCCAGCTGGGCTCTGTGGATCTTGTGTGCAGAGCCTACTGCAAATTGCTGCCTTCCCTCAAAGGGGCTGGGGGCAGCAAGGGACACGCAGTGCAGATACTTCAGGTGGCATCTGAGAGTGATTATTTCTTTTTTCTTTTTTTTGGAAGATGTCTGCCAACTGGGATGATCTTTCTCCTCTGCTACAATTATAACAGCCGCTTCTTTCTCTTTGCCTCTAAAGGATACGTCTACCTGGTGTTTGAGTCGGAGAAATCTGTGCGTGCTCTGCTCCAGGCCTGCTCCCAGGACCTGCTGAGCCCCGATGGGCTCAGTGAATATTACTTCAAGATGTCCAGCCGCAGGATGCGCTGCAAAGAGGTGAGCAGACCTGTGAGGGTGGCCTTGCAGGGAGCGCTGATGAGATCCTCGGGGACAAGGGGGTGCACAGTGTTACTCCAGGAAAGCAGAGGTCTAACTGGCTCTTGGCCATCTTTAATTGGTGTGTTCCTGCAGCAGGGCTGATGCAGGCAGGGAGGGAAGTGTCAGATCAGTGTTTGTGTCCTTCACAACCACCACTGTTGGGAGTTGTGACCTGTATCTGTTGGAAACTCTGATTTCATGAAGCCGAGCAGCTTTGGTTAGCTGGAAAGGAGCATGGAAACATGGATTTTACTGCTTCATTTTCTGTTCAGCATACCCTTGCTTACAGAGACAGACTTTAATCCCTTTGTTGCTTTGTTAAACCTCATCTGCTTGCAGAATGAATGGCTTTTGTGCTTGCTGCAGGCAGATACTTTGGATCCGCAGCTGTAAATGCAGCTGCTCTCCAGCACAGCCTTGGCTGGCTAACCTGTGCTCTGGAGGTGCTGAGGCTGCCAGAGGCTCAGGGTGGCCTCCCAGTAAAGAGGGACGAGTTCAAGATTAGAAATTCCACTCTTATCTAGATAGGCACAAACTCATTGGGCTGCAGAGAGCTCTGCTGCCGGCTATTGGCAGTGCTATTGTGCTCGGTGATGTAGCTCTGGCAGAAGTTTCTCCTCTTTGGAGCCCTAGATTGTCTGTCTAGCAGATGGAAGCTCCTGTTGAAGTTGGCAGTGGGTGGGTTGTTTTGTTGATCAACAACAAGCGCCTGTGCAGGGCAGTGTCTGACTGGGCTGTAAATGTCGGTAGGTAGAATCCACTTGAGCATGGAATATTTCCTGGACACCAGCCCTAAGGGACCAGTGTGGTGGATTCCAGTTTGGATGTGGCCATAAAAGAGTGATGTTTATGAGTTTAGGGGTAAAGTCTGAGGTTTTGGGGTGGCTTCTGTCAGCCGAGGGTACTGAGGAGCAGCGCAGCGCGTGGCTTCATGGGCCCGTGGCCAACCAGCCCACTCGTGTGTGTTTTCAGGTGCAGGTGATCCCGTGGGTGCTGGCAGACAGCAACTTCGTGCGCAGCCCATCACAGCGGCTGGACCCCAGCAAGACCGTGTTCGTGGGGGCCCTGCATGGGATGCTGAATGCTGAGGCCCTGGCAGCCGTCATGTACGACCTGTTTGGAGGGGTGGTCTACGCTGGCATCGACACGGACAAGCACAAGTACCCCATCGGTAAGTGCTGCTCCCCCAGGATCACTCATGGTGTGCTCTGAGGAGCTTACAGCAGTGTCCCTTGGTCCCTTGATGGCAGTGATGCCCAGGGCACTGTGGGGACAGCTGGCAGAGCTGATGTGCCTGGGAGCTGGAAGGTCCCCTAGATCATTCTAGAGCAGCCTGAGGTCTTTAATATCCTCTGAAGGATTTTTCTGCCCTTTTTCAGTGCTGTTAGATGCTGCTTTAGTTGCTGTTCCATCCCCAGAGCTGTGGGTCTCACCCTGGTTCCTGCTGCCTGTCAGGGCAAACTCGGATCCACTGGCTGCAAAGCAACAGGGCAGGGCCATGGGCAGCATCCTGTCCCCACTGTCCTCTCTGGTTCCCCTTCAGGGTGCTGAAATGTCATAGTGTCCCCTGTATCTCCTTGGCAGCCTCACAGGACAGGAGACTGAGGTTGCTGATTTATATGGAAAACCCCTGAGCATGAGTTCCAGCTTTTCAGGCTGCAGCGTGTTGTGAATCTCCCGTGTGTTGCCAGGCAGGAACATCAGGGTTTGGTGGCACAGAGCTGTCAGCTGCTTGTCACTGTCCTTGGGCAGCTTTCAGGCATTTCTGGTCGAGGCTTTGATGCCCAAGGCCTGGGGTTTGGACATGCACTCAAGTGGCTTTGGGGACAGTCCTGAGTGGGGTTGGGTATGGAAATATGAGAATTCAAGCAAATAGAGTTCCTGTATGAGCACAGATGAAGTATTGTGTGCTGTGAAGTCCCAGAGCATGACCTGGAAACCTGCTGTGGCTTCTCGCATAGCCAGGTGGCTCCCTCAAGTAGGTGAGATCTCTGGCTCCCAACAGCAGACTGGTACTTGGAGTTGTTGTAGCATTACAGCAACAAACTCAATTCTGGTAGCTAAATTGTACCCTGATTTTGCGTAGTGTTGACTGAAGCATCTCCTGTGCTGATGCTGCCCCAGGCTTGGCAGAAGGTTCCTCATGGGAAGAACCTGCCTTGTGCTGAATCATCTTGTAGTGGGTGATACTGCTGCAGACATTAGTATAAAAATCAGTATCTGACTGTAGTTGTGAGGAGCTGCCTTTGAGACCAGCCCAGCAGAGGAAGCTTTTGGGGAGGGGGTTCCCCAAGAAGGTGGAATTGGCCCTTTCAGCAGAGGAAGGACCCCTGAGCGTGGCTGCGATCCCCACATACAGCGTAACCCCAACCAGATCCGGGCCCTCCAGCCTGCGTCCTGCGGGATGCTACAGCAGAAGAGTTAATGGGTTCTGGGCAACGCTTTGCACTGTGGCTGTGTGTGGTGAGCTGAGCTTTGGTGATCTGCTGGTGCATAGGACAGGCTTGTAACAGCCAAAGCTTCCTTCACACCAAAGAAAAACTCGTAGGTAAGCGTGGTTTTCCTGGAGTTTAACAAAGCTTGGCTGGAAACCTGTGCAGGAACGCTGCTGACTAGCAGTGAAGCTCTAAAACATGAGGCTCTGGGATGAGTGGGAGGCTCAAAATAAAAGCTGCTGAGCTGTGTCGGCACCAGCTTCTTCCAGGTGCAGACGGGGAGGCCTCAGCTGTGCCCTGGCAGCCTCTGGCCACTGTCAGTCCTCCTGGGACTGCTGCTGCCTCTAAACTTGTCTTAACCAGCCTGGAGGTGTCTGTGGAAAAGCTTTTCTGCTGCCTGCTGTGCTGTTACCACCTGGGGAAGAGCCACAGCCTTTGGATACCACCTCCCTGGCAAAGCTGAACCGTGCTTGGGAAGGGATGGTGCTGGCAGCAGCTCGGGCTCAGCCTCCCCCGGTTCCTGCCGCGGGTGCTGGGTCACTCTAATGTTCATCCGGCTTGTTCCAGGGTCTGGCCGTGTCACCTTCAACAACCAGCGCAGCTATCTGAAGGCGGTGACCGCTGCGTTTGTGGAAATCAAAACAACCAAGTTTACTAAAAAGGTGAGTGGGGCTGATGGCGCAGCCTGGGGAGCTGGATGTGTGTGATGGTGGCACTGCCAGGAACGACATAACCTGTGTAGCCAGGCTTGTCTCCCTGTGGAACAGCAAGAGGTGGTGAACTGCTCTGCCTGTTCTGGGCGGTGCTGGTGATGGATTTGGGGTGCCCAGGGCAGTGGGTTGATGCCACCCAGGGGCAGGTGGTTGTCCCCAGCACTGCCCCGTGCCCACTGCCTGTTTCTCCTGCAGGTTCAGATCGACCCGTACCTGGAAGACTCCATGTGCCAAGTCTGCAGTGGCCAGCCCGGCCCCTTCTTCTGCAGAGACCAGGTCAGGCTTTTTGCTTTTCCCTGCTGATGCTCGGGGGGTTTCTTCAACGGGGAGCAGTGTCCACTGTGGTGTCAGGGTTTGCCTGTTGTCCCTCGCTGAGCAGGGAGGATGAAGCCCCTGTGTGGTGGCTGCTGCTGCCCAGAATCCTGGTTTTTCAAACCTTTTTATAACAAAAAGGGTCGCACTGGAAGCTCGGCACAACCCATCTCCAGCAGCATTGCTGGAATTCCCCCCCTGTGCTTCCATGATCCACTGCTGCTGTTCTCCCAGCCTGGAAACCCCCCGCCCCACGGCGTCACCCCCTCTGCTCTCCCCACAGATCTGCTTCAAGTACTTCTGCCGCTCCTGCTGGCACTGGCAGCACTCCATGGAGGTTCTGCGTCACCACCGCCCGCTGATGCGCAACCAGAAGAACAGGGACTCCAGCTAAAGGGGCCGCCGCGGGCGCAGGAGAGAGTCCTTTTGTGAACCTGCCGAGCGGAGAGCGCAGGAGCGTGGCTGCCGGTGCCGGACCCAGGCTGGGAACGCGCTTCCTGAGGACTAATGGGGAAAAAGATTTAAAAAACAACAAAAAAAAAAGACAAAGTAATCTTACATTCACGTTTGCACTTGCTGGTCTTTTTGTTTCTGCACTAATGCACAGTGAATTTTGTCGGGTTTTGTTCGGGGGGGTTTTTTGAGAGGGGGGGAGCGCACCCCTCAAGCGATTCTGCAGTTCCCAGACTTTGGTTCCTCGTTTGCTGATGAGAAGCAAAACAAGAAAAATTTAAAAAAGGGCCATGTGTTGAGAAGGTGTTTATGCAGATGCCTTCACCTGGTTTTTTATTTATTAAAGGCGCTTTTTTACATTCCTTGCAATACTGATGGTAATAATGCAGGTCTCATTGGCTCCATTTTTTTGCAGTTGCCATACAGTGCCTTTCCATTCATTTAACCCCCATCTGAACGGCATAAACTGAATGTTCAGCTGGCGTTTTTTACTGTAACAACAAGGAGACTTTGCTCTTCATTTAAACCAAATCATATTTCATATTTTACGCTCGAGGGTTTTTACCAGTTCCTTTTTACACTCTTAAACAGTTTTTAAGTCGTTTGAAACGAGAGATTTTTTTCTTTCCTGGCAGCTTTTAACATTATTGCAATTTTGTGTCTGGGGGCTGCTGGTGGAAAGTTGTAAATCGAGGGGTTTGCAACAGAACAGGATGGGCTTTTGTTTTGTTTGTTTTTTGGATTTGAAACTGGACCGGATAAATGATCTCTGAGCTGCTGTATATAGTTTTAAATAGTTTGTTGCACTTTTTTAAGTTGCACTTAAGGGGGGTTGATAGAGGTTTTTAATCACACAAAGTCACAGGACTTAACTTTTCTTTTGTAACTAGCTAAAAAAGGGCTGCGTTTCGGTGGACGGATGAAGGTTCATAGGAGCCCTTTCTCTTAGAGGGGACAAGTACTTTTCCTTTCCAAAATGTATGGAGTAACGGTGCAGTCGACTGAAATGCTGCTGCTGGGATTTGAGAACTTTAATTATTATTATGTATATTTTTTTTTTACTTTCCCCTCTATTGGAAGCTGTGTGCCAAAGAACCAGTGTCATAATTTCTCCCTCTTTTGTTTCCGTTGGTATTTTCTTTGTTGTTTTGGTTGTTTTTTCTCCTCCTGCTGAGCTGATGTTGCATTGTTGCATATCCCAGCTGCTCTTTGTGGGGTTTTCGTGAAGCTGTGTGTGAAGTCTCTACCTCATTGTAGTATATGCAGGCAAGACTGCACTCTCCTACAGATGCGTGGAGTAAGCTGTGGTGTAGTTTTTGGCACATAATAAACACGTTGCAGCAAAAAAAGGCTTTTGTGCTCTTTGTGTGGGATTCCTACAACCTGCAGTGTCAAAACAGCCTTGGTGTGGTGGGGGATGTGTGGATGGTGGAGGAGGGTTCTCTGTGAGATGCATTTTTAGGTACCAATTTACCTGATTTAGGTACCAATTTATCAAATTTAGGTACCAATTACCAATGGCTCCTTCAGCAGGAACTCCTGGGACCTCTGCGCTAGAGCTCCCCTACTTGGAGCAGTGAATTAATGAGGTTAATTAGAATGTCCCACTCATGTTGGTGGAGGTGTGATGCCCTGATGGGGGGTTGACAGGGCAGATGGGGTCCAGGGCTCCTGGCTGTAGGGGGTGGTGGGGCTGCACCCTTAGGTGCCACATGTCCCTGAGGGGTGGGGACTTGGGGTTCCTTCCTTGTGTTCCCCCTTCCCCTCTCCTGTAGTGACTAACCTCAACATTTTGGGCTGGGGGGTGCCTCCAAGGGCCCAGATGGGTGCTGTGAGGTTGTGGGTGCTCTGCATCCTCCTCTATGTCAGTCTAATGTGGGATGGACTGGCACTTGCCCCCCGCCCAGAACTGCCTTTTTGGCTGCCCTGGTGCCTACGGTGCCGCCGGGCGCTGGGACCCAGGGGAGCCCGCTCGGAGCTCCGCCCCCGGGAGCCGAGCCCCCAATAGCTCCGCCCCCCGGAGCCGAGCCCGCTCGGAGCTCCGCCCACTCAGCCGAAGCCTCACCGCCGCTGCAGGGGTCCTCCGCGCCACGTGGGGGCGCTGTGCGCGCCACCGCCTCCCGGCGGCCCTGCGCGCCTCCCGGCGTCCTTTGCTCTCCCTCTTTCCGCGGCCGCCGCCGACATGGTGGGTCCCGCGGGTGGCATCCGCCTCCATCTGCCGCCATCCGCCGCCGGGGCCGCTCCCCCGGGGCGCCGAGCGGCATCGGGGAGCGGGGGGGAGCGGGACGAGAGGCCGCGGGCTGCGGCGGGGCGGGCAGGGCGGGCTGGGGCCGGGAGAGGGGGCTGAGGCTGCAGCCGGGGAGCGGCGGGGCCTGACGGGCGTTTCCCCCGCTCGGGCAGGGACGCGTCCGGACGAAGACGGTGAAGAAAGCCGCCCGGGTGATCATCGAGAAGTACTACACCCGCCTGGGGAACGACTTCCACACCAACAAGCGGGTGTGCGAGGAGATCGCCATCATCCCCAGCAAGAAGCTGCGCAACAAGATCGCGGGGTGAGAGCCGGGGGGGCGCGGGGTCGCTGCGTGGGGCACGGGGACGGGGGCTCCTCCCGCCACCTGCATTCGAAAGTGATCGTGGTCTGGCCTGTGACCTGGTCATTGATAGTGCAGGGAGAGCAACGGCGAGAGCTTTCCCGTGTCTGGGGGGGTCTGTCCCTCCCCCCCAGACCCTGTTGCTGTCGGACACTTCTCTGTCCCTGAGGAGCCGCGGGGGCAGTGGGACATTGTTGGGGCTGATCGTGGGACGTGACTGGGGGGGGTGGTGGCACAAGTCCGGTGCTTGGTGCTGGGACATGGCTGGGGTCGGTGGTGGGATAACGCTGGGGTCGGTGGTGAGATAACGCTGGGGTCGGTGGTGGGATAACGCTGGGGTTAGTGGTGGGACATGGTTGGGGTCAGTGGTGGGATAACGCTGGGGTTAGTGGGATAACGCTGGGGTCGGTGGTGGGATAACGCTGGGGTCGGTGGTGGGACATGGTTGGGGTCAGTGGTGGGATAACGCTGGGGTCAGTGGTGGGAAAATGCTGGGGTTGGTGGTGGGATAACGCTGGGGTCGGTGGTGGGATATGGTTGGGGTTGGTGGTGGGATAACGCTGGGGTTGGTGGTGGGACGTGTCTGGGGTCAGTGGTGGGATATGTTTGGGGTCGGTGGTGGGACGTGGCTGGGGTCGGCGGTGCGATAACGCTGGGGTCGGCGGTGGGATAACGCTGGGGTCGGTGGTGGGACGTGTCTGGGGTCAGTGGTGGGATATGGTTGGGGTCGGTGGTGGGACGTGGCTGGGGTCGGCGGTGCGATAACGCTGGGGTCGGTGGTGGGATAACGCTGGGGTTGGTGGTGGGATGTGGCTGGGGTCGGCGGTGGGATAACGCTGGGGTCGGTGGTGGGACATGGTTGGGGTCAGTGGTGGGATAACGCTGGGGTCGGCGGTGGGATAACGCTGGGGTCGGTGGTGGGACATGGTTGGGGTCAGTGGTGGGATAACGCTGGGGTCGGTGGTGGGAAAATGCTGGGGTCGGTGGTGGGACGTGGCTGGGGTCGCTGGTGGGATAACGCTGGGGTCGCTGGTGGGACAGTGCCAAGGCTGGTGGTGGGACATGACCAGGGTTTCTGGTAGGGGCTCTGTCTCCTCAGCCTGGCGCAGTTTTGGGAGCGTGAGGGTGGAGGGAAGCCCTGGATGGTTCCGTGTCCCCCGCAGGTATGTCACCCACCTGATGAAGCGTATTCAGAGAGGACCTGTGCGAGGCATCTCCATCAAACTGCAGGAGGAGGAGAGGGAAAGGAGGGACAACTACGTCCCTGAGGTAAGGCTCTGGCTGTGCTCCAGCACCCGCTTCGATGTCTGTCCGTCCGTCTTTGAGGTGTCCTTTGTTGGTGCCCCAAATTTAAAACCAAACCTCAGCCAGGAGGAGCTGAGGAGGGTTTGGGTGGAGGCGGATTTGGGCTTGGTATCCTGGTATCACTAAAACCACAGCCCAGGGTAGGAAGGGCAGTGGACTTCTTGCATTTTAACAGGTCGTATCTGTCCTCGATTTTCCCAACTTAAAATGAAGAAAAAAAAGAACTTGATGGGATGCAAGAGGTTTTTTTACAGTGGCTTAGAGCAGCAGATGTCTCTGAAGAGAGGGAGCTGGTGAAATGCCCTCTTGTTTTCAGCCTCCGTTCGCAAGGGGTTGAGGTTTCACCCATGACTGGTCGTTGATAGCGCAGGGAGAGGAGCTCAGAGCGTTCCTGTGTTCAGTGGGTTTGATCCTGTCACTCCCAAGCCCTGTAGCTTCAGACACAGCACGTCTCCCCCACTTCGAGATCTCCGTGATCTTCTGGTGTCTGCGCTGCACAGAAGCGCTCGGTTGTTACCTCGGCTCTCCCAAACCGTTGGTGTTGGCGTTTGGTTCCACAGAAGGTTGTTTTAGTGGTGGTCTGAGGGGAACAGGTGCCACAGCAGGATGTCACGGGAGTTGTGGGGGTGAGGTAAGGTGGGCAGGAGCTTTCCCCCCCACTTCAGGATCTTCTCGGAAATGTCCTCGCTGCTTGACAGCCCAGGGGGAGGTGACGTGCTCTCCACGAGAGACCAGGCTTCTGTGTGGCTCCCTCACCCTTAAGAGCTGGAAATGACACGTGGAACACCAGCAGATCCTTTCGCAGGTGCCCCAGATTTTAGGTGTCAGCACAGAGCTGGGGGTGGAGGCTCGGAGGAAGCGGCTGGGCTGACAGTCCCTGTGATTTATATAGTGACCTTACGGCAGGATGAGGTGGTCCTGGTGGGAGAAGTCACCCCTGGAGGGACCCCGAGCAGGGAGGGAGCGTCCGTGCTGTAGCTGTCGATGCAGCGTTAGCTGACCCTGCGTTTTTCATGGTTTCTTACAAAAATAAGGGGTGTGATGTGGTCTCTTGGGGAAGGAAGCACAGGGAGATGGAGGTTTGGGGTCTGGAGAGGTTTGGAGGATGTTCTGGGCTAGAAGAGCAGGAAAACTCAGGTCCTGGGGATGGGACAGCCCAGATGGTCACTCAGCATTGCTGTGTGCCACTGCGGTGGTCACACGTCTGGCCTTGGGGACAAGTGTGAGTGTTGGTGGTGACCAGCAGGACCCGTGCAGGTGTGAACCCGACCCCATCTCTTCTTGGCAGCCTTGGCGTGGAGCTGGTTTGGCCTCAAGTTGACAAAAACTTGACATATAAGAGGCTCTTCTCATGTGAGGCCCTTCTGGTGCTGGGTGGCTCTCATGGTGTGGTGACAGGAGAGCTGGGCTCTGCTGGGGACCTCTTGGCTTGTTCTGCTCCCGGAGCTGTTCCCCACGATGGACAGCGAGATCTTGTTCACGCAGAGACAAGATTTGGGCAACGCTTGGCGGGGGTGCGGGGGAATCAGGTCCCTTCCAGCAGCCCCTTTGGAGTGGGTATGTGGGGACAACCAGGGGGCAGCAAGGACGTGGCCTCATCAGACCGGGTCCTTTTCTGTCCCCAGGTCTCTGCCCTTGACCAGGAGATCATCGAAGTGGACCCGGACACCAAGGAAATGCTGAAGCTCCTGGTGAGTGTCCCCGGCTGTCCTCTTGCCAGGCTGGTGGCATGTCCCAGCCCTCCCGCTGCCCTGAGGGGACTGAAGGTGTTGGCTGAAGGTTTCAACACTGTGGGTCCCTCCACCCTGGGACCTGTGGGGTAGTCATCTCCGCTTCCGGAGATGTGAATCCACCCTTGGTGCTCCCCGCTCCCCTGGGGAGGAATCTGCTCTTGGTGGGATGGGGTGCAGGTGACGGGCCGGGCGATGTCACCGATCCCGTTTTCCGCGCTGTTTTGCAGGACTTCGGCAGCCTGTCCAACCTGCAGGTGACGCAACCCACGGTGGGGATGAACTTCAAAACGCCACGAGGAGCTCTCTGAGCCACTCTGTATGTTGCTTTTCCAATAAACGTGGGGAACCCATCGCAGCCTGCCTGGTTTTTGGAGGGGCCGGTTCCTTGGGGCATCTGAGACGTCAGGGGGTGAGGAGGACCCAACATCTTCATGTTTTTTGGCATCTTTTGGGGTTCTTTCCTGGCCGTTTGAGGTGTGTGGTGCAAAGCTGTTGATTTTAAAGGCTTTCCTGCTCACAGAGCGGTGGGAAGGGACAACTGCGGTGGCTCCTGGAGCTCCTCACCCTCAGTGCCACCCAGATTTACCAAGCAGAGAGCTCGGGGGTCATTCTGTGCCGGAATGACAGTTGCTTTTTATGATGCTGTTGATCACTTTTAAGTGTTTAAACAGAAGAAAGTCTTCTCACTGTTTTTCTTCATGTGGGGGGAGTGAACAGAGGAGCAGCTCTGAGCTTTGTGCCTGCTGAGCTTTGTGCCATCCTGTCCCCAGCGAGATGCTCCAGCCAACCATTTCCCCAGGGCGCAGCAGGCATGGGAGAATTTTGGGGCTCGCTCCTGCCCCCCAAAACTGTCCTGCTACATGGAGCTTCTGCTTGGAGGCAGAGGAGACAGAAAAGTCTCAGCCTGGCTCTGGCACAACGTGCATTTTGTTCAGGGGAAGTTTGAGGCTCTGAGCTCAAACCCTCCGCAAACCTGCGTGTCCCTGCAAGGAAAATGACCCCCCGCAGCCATGTCTTGAATCCCTCCAGTGTGAAACAAAAAGGCAGAAGAGTTTGTGGTTTTGGGAGAAACGTCTGTATTTAAGTTTGCTGTGAAATTTGTTTTAAATCGCTGCTACACAAGGAAACATTTACAGTAAATACAGTTGGGTATCAACGCACACACCGACCACACTGAGCTGTGGTCGGGGTACGCCAAGCAGGGATAATTTCTAAATTACCCGCGTACTGCAGACATTTAACTCAGAATTTGTGGCTTGATACTACCAATCTTCACAATTTAACTAAAACACAGGGAGAATGACGACAGACAGTTAAAATAACCCTCAATCTGCAGAAGAGAGCGAGCAAGGCAGCATCCTGGCGTCCAGCCACGGGATTGAAATCCCAAATTCAGCTTTTCGGATGCAAACAGCCACCTGTTCCTTACAATTTTCTCTTCATTTTAGTCTTCACCTCGGAGTAAATATTAATTTCGTTCTGAATCCAATACGCCGTGTAGCCCGAGGTGCCGGGGGTGAAATCGCGGAGCTCCCCGACGTATTTCTTCATGTGGCGAGCGGAGGCGTAGCCTGCGGAGGGACAGCGTTGGGCTCTCCGGCAAAACCAGGGCGGCAGAAAACGCGAAGCGCGGAGGAGAAGGGAGCGATTGCAGTCGCACCCTCAGCGTTCCCGCAGCCGTGAGTGCCGGGAGGAGCACGCAGGGGGGTCCCTGCTGCATCCGCCGTTGTGTTCAGGTGTATTTTCCGCTCCTAAAATACCGACGCCAACCGTTACCTGTCACCATGTTATTCATCGGGTATTCGTGGAGGGTGCGGTAGGGGAATTCCCCCTGGGCAGGATCTCTGGGACCCGTTTCTTCTTCGCTGCTGTATCAGGGAGGAGGGAGAAATCTGTGTGTTATTTCCTGTGTATTGGGGGACTTGTGAAATTCGGGGGGTACGTCCAAACCCCATCGCCAAGGGCAGGAAAATACCTTTCGTCCAGGTCTAGCACGTGCTCCTCCGCTTCCTCACAGCCTTGTCTCGCCCGCTCCGGCTCTTCTGTCAGATTCTCTTCATGCTGCGAATATTAAGAGTTCAGTTAAAATTGCACCACAGTTCCCCACAGAACCCAGGAGGCACAGTCCAAGAACGGTGTTTTTAGGACTTGTGATTTCAAGTGTAATTTAGAAAAAAGTTTTAAATCTAATTGACTTTTTTGCTTCAAAAGTACTGAGAAATCGCTTGGAAGAGAGAGCAAGCGGCACCCGGAGCTGCACGGGGAGGGAAATGCCACAGGAAAGGGCTGAGCTCAGATCTCAGGGATGTGTCTGGGTGAGGGAGAAAATCCATCCCGCGCTGTCCCCTGCGGGGATGTCACACTGGGAGGGACACGCACAGCGCAGCAAGATGAAAACCAGCCTCCCTGAAGTTCATAGAACCGATATTTTTTTAAGCTACACAGCCCCAGTGTCTATTTCTCTTCTTACCTGTTCCGCGAGTGAATCGTCCGCCTGCTCCCAAATAAAACTGCCGATTTTCCTTCTGATTTCTGCCGTGAATAAAAAATAAAGGACTGTGAGAGTGTTGAATATAATGTCTCGATGTCTGGGTGGAAACTGGTGAGGAGCGGTGTCCCTCAGGGGTTGTACCAGGTGAGCCTTAAGGTCCCTTCCAACCCCAACCGTTCCGTGATTCGACGATAATAGATGGAGAATATAATAGATGGAACATCCTCTGCGGTGGAAAAATCACTCCCAGCTGGAGGAAATTCCCTCCACTTAAAGCAAAACTACCTACAAGGTCTTGTTTGCGCCCCCAAAAGGCTCCGCTCACAGGGTAACCCCCCAGGAGAGCCAAATCCTCGATTTTTAATATGTTTTCTTTAATTTCCCCACGACCTTCTTGCACGGCGGCGGGCGGCAGGACGAAGTGTCCCAGAGCCACGGCCGGCGCGGCCCCGGTGCTGGCCCAGGCGCACAGGTACCGCGAGTGGAACACCGTGGCTCTGCCCTCCAGGTAATCCAGGCTCTCGTGGATCCTGCAAGAAGCCCGAAAAAATACACAAAGCAAAACAAATTCAAAGGGATAGTGTCATTAAAACCGACCTGTGCCGATATTTTTGCCCAAAGCACCTTATTTTCTGTACTTTTCTAACTCTAAGATTCTACCAGTGATGTCCCATTACAACCCGGGAAGGACAGCAGGGGCCGGGTAAACACTTAATTTTAGGGACTAAACAGCACCGTTCCACAACCTGCTCTTGAGACAAGACAGTTCTTCGGGAAAGGGGGAAAAATGTGAATTTAATGTGTTTATTCTTAACCCAAATCAGCAGCAGCGCTACAAGGAAGGGTGGAGGATGCTCAAGCACCCACCATCCTCCTTGGAGGGGAATTAAATATTGTTTGTGGGGCTTAAGGGCATGAACAAGGGTTACATTTTTCCAATCAATAGTTTGAATATGTATTTATCATATATAATTATATATAATTCCCCTTGGGGGAACATCCTGGTCTGCAGTGGGTGCAAATTGATTACTCTGGGTTTTTTGGGATTCCCCTCACAAATGTGATGCGGGGAGCTGAAGGATGACAAAAATCTAAGTCAGTTTTAAGCAATCGGGTTAACAGAAACTGCTCAGCCCAGCTTAGCAAAGCCTGCTGCAGAGCACTGCGAGAAAACATCGCAATTCCCTTTCAGGTAAATATATATGCATGATATTGAATATATATAAATATTCACTGGGTGGAGGAAGGTGCTCAAATAGCCTTTCCTTGTATTTGTACAAATGTTTTTGAGTGCTCTGATTTTTTATATGAAATAAGCAGAAGGAAATGAGCGACTCTGCCCTTTTCCAGCCATTTTTACCCCCTCGTTTCCTTTCACAGTTAATTTGCGCTGCCTTTTTTGCACCTGGTTCCTTCCTTGGGGACAGCCTCACCTTTATTTTAGACCCTGACTTTTCCAGTCGGTCAATTTGAAGATGGTTAGAAAACCAGTGCAATTAGTTTAATTGACCTCAGAGTTAGGCCAGCCTAATGCATGGATGTTTTTTCCAGTTGTTTTCCTTAGGGAAGGTGTGAGTTTTCAGACCCCGCTAACAGCCCAGAAGACCCATACCAGGGACTAAAAACACCACGCTGGGTTTTAAAAGGATGTTGGCATCCATTTAGGACTTTAAATACATTAAAACCGTTATCTATCCCTTCTCTTTTGCTCTCTACATCCAAGCATTGGTGCAAGCAGGACCCTCCGGTGCTGTGACCGCATGGTGGACATCGCACGGAGGCGGCTCGAGGTGAGTGTGAAATGGGGGTGGCATGGGGGTGATAGGAGGGGGGACAGCGGGGACAGACCTGCGGGTGTCCGGGTGGGCGGCGTCGCTGCTGAAGAGGAACTCGGCGTGGCGCTGGTGGGCGAGCGTCCCACCGCCGGCCGCTGCGGGGACAAGAGGGGGAGCAGAAATGGGTGTCCCTGTGTCCGCACAGGTGACGGGGCTGTGCCCCACCGAGGGGACGTGTCAGCCCCGCGCCCCATCGCTCGGCCCTGCCGGGACCCCTCACCCCAGAGCTGCCGCGGGCCGGGGCTGACGCTCTGAGAGAACCAGGCGCGGTGGCCCCGGAACATGGCGGCGGGAGGACACTGAGGGACAATGGCGGGAACCTGAGGGGCAATGGTGGGAGGACACTGAGGGGCAGCAGCAGCGGGAAGAGCCCAAGGGGCAGCAATGGGAACCTGAGGGGCAGTGGGAACCGAGGGGTGGTGGTGGGAGGATGCTGAGGGGCGATGACAGGAAGACACTGAGGGGTGATGGCGGGAAGACACAGAGGGGCAGCAGGAACCTGAGGGGTGACGGTGGGAAGACCCCAAGGGGCAGCAGGAACCCAAGGGGAGATGGCAGGAACCTGAGGGGCAGTGCTAACTGAAGGGAGATGGTGGGAGGACACTGAGGGCTGATTGTGGGAACCTAAGGGGTGATGGCGGGAGGACACTGAAGGGCAGTAGCAGCGGAAAAACCCCAAGGGGCAGCGATGGGAACCTGAGGGCTGATGGTGGGAGGATGCTGAGGGATGGCAGGAAGACCCTGAAGGGCAGCGGCAGGAGGACACTGAGTGGCAGTGGTGGGAACCTGAGGGGCAGTGGGAACCGAAGGGCGATGGTGGGAAGACTCTGAGGAGTGAGGGTGGGAAGACCCCAAGGGGCAGCAGGAACCCAAGGGGTGATGGCGGGAACCTGAGGGGCAGCAGCAGCGGGAAGACCCCAAGGGGCAGTGATGGGAACCCTGAGGGGTGGCAGGAAGACCCTGAAGGGCAGCGGCAGGAGGACACTGAGGGGCAGTGGCAGGAACCTGAAGGGCAGTGGGAACCGAGGGGTGATGGTGGGAGGACACTGAGGGGCAATGGCAGAAAGCTGAGGAGCAAAGGCGGGAGGACACTGAGGGGCGGCAGCAGCGGGAAGAGCCCAAGGGACAGTGGCAGGAACCTGAAGGGCAGTGGGAACCAAGGGGTGATGGCGGGAGGGTGCTGAGGGGTGGCGGGAAGACCCTGAGGGGCAGTGGCGGGAAGCCAAGGGGCGATAATGGGATGACACTGAGTGGCAATGGCAGGAACATGAGGGGCAGCAGGAACCAAAGGGTGGTGGCGGGAGGACACTGAGGAACAGTGGCGGGAAGCTGAGGGGCAGTGGCAGGAACCGGAGGAGCGATGGCGGGAAGCCGAGGGGCAATGATGGGAGGACAGTGAGGGGCAATGGCGGGAGGACACTGAGGGGTGATGGCGGGAAGCCAAGGGACGATGGCAGGACACTGAGGGGTGATGGCGGGAAGCCAAGGGACGATGGCAGGACACTGAGGGGTGATGGCGGGAGTACACTCAGGGGCAATGGCAGGAAGCCGAGGGGCAGCGGGCACTGAGGAGAAGTGCAGTGCCCCGAAAGGCAGTGGCCATTTTCAGGCTGGCCAACCCCTCCTCGAGTCACTCAGGTCACTGCAGCCACCCGGGTCTCAAACACCCCTCATGAGGGTCCCGCTGCCACCTCCCTAGACCCATCTGCCTTCGCCTGAGCACCCCAAAACAGCCGTGGGACCCCAGGAGTGGGGCTGCCCTGACCGACTTGTGTCACCCCTGGGAAGGGAGCAGGACAAGGTGGTGGCTGTGGCTGACTTGCCCAGGGGAAGGTGGTGGCAGAACCTGGCAGTGAGCTCTGCGTTCATGTTCTCCGTAGGTGCTGGCAGAAGATGCAGCGAGAAAAAGACACCATCTCTGTGCCTGAATTTTGTGTCCTCCCATCCCGTCTGCTGGATCAGAGCCGCTCGCCAGACCCCTTCCCTTTCACAAGGTGTGTGTTCTGTGCTGCGGAGGAACAAACCATCCTGCCGGGTGGTTTGGCATCACCAAATGGGGCAAGTCCAGCCCAGCAGGACACACGGACAAGATGCAGATACATGAGGACTCAGCCTGGTCTCCTCCATGCTCAGATTTTCTGCATGTCCAAGATGTCCTAGTGTCCTATCTAAGCAAGTTGACTGTGCCCCAGAGATGTCAGCAGTACTGAAAAGTGATGCAGAAACCTCTGGTTTTTGATTCTTACTCATTTTTCATCACACGAGCTGAAGAATTACTTCAGCTCATGCTCACCTTTCCATGAAGGGCTTGGTAACGTTGTCAAATTAAAGGAGAAAAAGGTAAGGAAAGGTGTTAGGCTGTGGTGTAACTGCCGTGTGGCACAGCTAAGCTCGGTTTAGTTGAGCTGAAGTGGGGGAGACTGTGTCGAGCAGCTGGCCTGGTGCTGTGCACCCTTCCTCTTGCAGACACCATACAAAAACACACTGTGGATATTCACCTTTCCCCGGCTTGCCGTGGTTTGCCGGCAGGGAGGAGATCGCAAACTCCTTCCCACAGAGCTGGGGATGTGGTGGCAGAGCCAGAACCACGTGTGCCGCAGCATCTCTTTCGCTTGGTTCCACTTCTCTCAAAGAATGTTGCATTCACCCATGTGTCTTCAAACATTTCCCAATCCTCTTGCACCCTATTCCTTTGCTCCCTATCATGCAGGAACTGGTGACGCTTTAAAAACTCCAAAGAGATGTGACGTTGGAGAAGCTGATCTCCAGAAATTTCTTCTATGTTCTCCTAGAGAGTTCTCCTAGAAGTTTTTCTTCTAAAAATCCTGTTTGACTCAGGAAATTGTTTGTCTGCAGCAAAATCGCTTGTATTTCGTAAAGCACAGATGAGGCTGTTTCATGCTTCAAATTTGCCAAAATATCCCTCAACATTGCCATCTCCTGTGAAATTTTGCTGAAATGACACCAGGAGCAGTGCAGCTACATTCCGGATACCTTTGGGCCCCTGAAGGCTGACCCCAAGGATACCTGATAAAGTAGAGAAAGTTTTTCTAGCTATGATCCTGAATTTCAGATGTTAATGAAAAGCAGCCAGCCTCTGGGATTGCCAGGCATTGTTCTCCCCCCAGAGCGGGGATTTTTGAGTAAGCCATCAAAATATTTCCTAAGAAAGACCACAACAAGCCCACAGACGCCATCGGGGCACAAACTTCCCTGGTGTGGGGAGATGATGGTGTTACGTTTGCTTTGGAGAAGTGGTCGTCTTGCGTTGTCTGTGCCGTGGCGTCTTCAGCTTCTGCAGGCGACTGTGCTTGTGTCCTAATTAGGATGTTTTCCTCTTGCTGTGATGCTCCTGAGGACAGTACTGGTGAAGCTGAGACGGTGGCAGGTGCTTTGGTGGCTCTTTGTGATCCAGAGGAGGAAGCCAGGACGTGGTCCATGGCTCAAGCCACCTCTGGCTCTCACAGCTGCCCCGCTGGGGTCTCTGGAGGAGAAGCCCAAACTTTTTCCACCCTCCCAGACCATCTTCTACCACAGAAGGGCCACTGCTGGTCCCTGGCGACACCCCGGGTGGCCTCCAGAGCACAGCTCATGTCCTGCCATCCCATGCGGGCTCACAAGCGTTTTGTGTGACCACGCAACCACCCCTCCTGGTTTGAATGATCCTCTGATGAGCCTGAAGTCCCCACAACCACTCCTTTCACCCCAGCAAATTGTCGTAAGCTTGTGTAAGTTACATTTAACACCCTGACTGTGAGGCTGCAGCTCTTAATTTCACATCTATCAATATAAGGAGCAATGTCAGATACGTTTTTGCACCTTATTTTGTCCCCCTCCTTTGCCCCCCACAGCCAGAGAACCGTTTTACTGTGTGAATCCCAGGTTTCCAGCTCACTATCTCCCATTGTTACAGATATATTTACCATATCAAGAGCTGCAAGATGTACCATTTCATTTCTTGTAGTGTAAGAGTTGGTTTTTTATCCCCTCAGGACTCAGTCCAGTTCTCTGTTTCCCCTCAGCCTGGCTTTACACCAATCGCGCTGAGAAGCATCAGTTGGAGTTCTCCTCCATGGACACCACATCCTGCTCCTCCGCTCCTTCAAAATCAGACCCAGCATCCCCAAATTTACTTTTTTTAACACAAAACGCTTCCTGCACCTTCACAGCAAGAAAAAAATGCACCTGAGTGTGGCACCACCACCCTCCAGTTCCACCCACAACCCCCCAGAGCCCATTAAATCAGCTTGAATTGTCATACAAATTAGAAAAAACATTTTAAGGACTTTGCTGAAGTCCCCAATTTTATTTAGGTAAAAATCCTGTACATATCAAAGCACTGAAGGGCTACAATTACTTTTTAATCAGTAATACATCCACAGCTATGTGTTCAAAAAACAGAGAGCCAAGCTAGCATACTGCTTTGGGCAAACCGTGTTTTAATTATAAGCTTTATTAACTGTGGCTGCAGCTAAAACTTATGGAGGGCAGATGTTACAACAGAGCAACGCTTTTAAAAATTACGCTATTTCGGGGAGTATTTATAGGCAGGTTTTGAATGGTGGGAGTTTGCATGACACAACACAGCCAAAATTTTCAACCCTGCTGGGCTCACGCTGGAGCTCCTTCGTTGTGACCAGCGGTCAGGGTGGCTTTGATGGCATTGCCGTACGCACATCAGCTTCACAGGTGCGAGACCACCTGCCCATCCTCCGTGTGCTTTTCCTCTCAGTGCCTCAGCATTTTAATTCCACAGCGCAGAAAGCCCCAACCATGATCTAGTAGGTTTACAGCAGTAATTTTATCTGTAGGGGACGGTTTCCCTAAAAAGAAGTAATTTTGCAATGAAGACGATTGCTCTTCTCCCTCAGAACAGCAAGCGCGATGTAAAGAAAGGACAGAAGCCCAAGGTGATTTTGACTTGCAAGGCAGAATTCTATCAGACCTGCACAGAGGAAAGGACATGGATATCAGACACACTGTTTGCACCTTCAATTGTAGTTATTTTAAGAAAAAAAGAGTGTTTTCCACAAGGGAACTCCAACTGCAGAGTCAGAGTCACCCACGTCCCACCTCCAACCAAGCCGGTCACCCTGGCCATTGGTGACCTTCACACTGATGTCCCAAAGCTGCCGCGCTCTGTGCTGCCCTGTGGGCATCACACACCCCAGACCTAAATCTGAATATTCTAATATCTAAATATATATAATACTCTAAATATCCTCCTAATCTGACCATTTCCAGCTTTAGGGGATCTCTTGAGCCTTTCTTCAGGCCCTAATATCACACCTCAGCTTTTCTGCCACAAATTAAGAGCATATCTTCATCTGCCATCCCCTGCTAGAAAGCTGGACAACTGACCTCCATATTTTCCAATTTACAAAGTTCGTTTGACTCATTATCCTGAGTCTGAAAACCATCGATAACACCTGCTGGTCCAACGCAGAGGACATTTCAAGTGAGGTCTTGCAAAGGCTTGTGCCAAGTACAGCTAATAATTACCCAGCCTCTACCAAGGCATGCAAATCAGGCGATCCAGCCAAGCCATGTATCTTTATTTTTCTTTTCTTCCTATTATTTCTGGAATTCTAAACCCAGATCAGTTACACCTAGATACATCCAGATAGCCTGAAGAACACAGAGCACTCAGACTGAGACACCAGTGAATAAAATTAAGACCACTTCTGGTCTGCGCCTCATAAAACCCAGATTACCGAGCCGACACACCGCCTGCCGCGGGGTTAATCAGCCTGCGCCTCCCCCAAGCCACGGGGATTCCTAAGGTATGGAAACTTCTCATCAGAGCGAAGAGAGCACCACAGGGTCTGGGGAAGCACCAGAAGACATATGACAGCTCTGAATATCTGGCACACACGCCAGGAAGTTTTGCTCCATTTTTTTTTTTTTTTGAACAAAACAGACTCCCAGGCAAGTTACGGCTGAGGATTTGCTAAAATAGTGTGCAGAAAGGGTGCCGGAACAGCTCTGCTCCCAGTCAGCTCAAACACTATATATATTTATTATTTTGCGTGGTTGCGTTTGTTCCTCAACTTCACAATCTACAGACCTCCTCCCGCCCAAAAAAAGTTCCCCTTGCCAGCACAGCGCACCAGCAAAACTCACCATGATTATTTATCCCAGGCATGGCTTAGAAGTCTGGATCTGCAAGAAAGAAGGGGAAAGCGTTAGGGTTGGGGGCAACCAGCACCCCTGCTCACCCATCACCACAGCTGGAAACAGTCCCAGAGCCAGACAGGGCAAGTTTTCCTATCTGCTGCTAATGAACTCTTTCACACAGCAGTCCAGCTAAACCCAGCTTAATTTTCCACCTATAGCACAAGATCTTCAAAATCCACCCTGCTACAGGACCCTGTTTCCTAAGAACGGGGACGTTGTGGATATAAATTAACGAGCTCTGGGTTCTGCAGGGTGGCAAAGATCGAAGAGGAAAGCACACTATACCCCATCGGAACGACTGCGGCTGGAGGAAGGTGGAATGGGCCACCCTGCATTCGTAGGTGCTGCCCTTCTGCGGGGTGAAGGGCACGTAGACCAGGCGCTGGAAGAACCACTTGTCATCGAAGGACATGTCAGCGTACTGCACGCCCTTCATGGGCTCCCCGTTCTCCAGGAGGGTGATGTCGATCTGCGGAGGGTGGAAACCGCTGACAAAGCAGTTGAGGGTGTTCTCCTGGCCGAGTGCTGCGATTTTGCGGGAGTACACCTCCACCTTGGGTGCCTCTGGGGGGGAAGGAGGGGGAGTGAGGAGCAGGGCTGTGGTGCAGGAGCCAGCGCCCACCCAACCAGACACGGTAACCGGTACCGGGGTCCTGCCCAGCCCCCTCCCTCACAGCACCCACCACTTACCCCAAAACCGGTACCAGGACCCTCACAACACCCACTCCCCACCCTACCAGGGTCCCCCCACTCCATAACCAGTTCTGTCCCCCCCAACCCATAGCGGTCCCAGGGTCCTCACGGTGTTCCCCAGCGGTACTTCCGCCCCGCAGCACCCACTTCCCACGGTCCCAGGGCCCCTTCCGCCACCGGTAACCGGTCCCAAGCCCCTCACACCTTCCACCCCCATCACCCCGCTCCGGACACCCACCATTCGCCTTCCCCAGGCCGAGCAGCGCGACCAGCACCAGCAGGCCAACTTTCGGAGCGAGCCCCATGACTCCCTCCCGCTCGGCTCCGCTCGCCGACTGACCGCCCCCGCCGCAGCCACCGCCTTTTATAAACTCCGTCGGGCGCGGCCAATCGCGGCGCGGAACTGCGGAGCGTCATCAGTCTCTCAGCAGAGAGGCAGTAGAGAGGTTGTGCGCTCTCGGCGCGTCTGCGCACTGAGCGCCCCCGCCGCTTTCGCTTTCGGTTCGAACGGCGGGCATTGCCCGGGGCTTGTCCCGGGTCTGTCCCGCCTACACCTCAGGGGGGCGGGTGTCAAAGGTGTGAGGTGGTACCGGGCTCTAGCTGACCCCAGGCCTTCGGCTGGACATGTGTGGTCAGGAATCCCCCTGGGCGCAGGTCACCTGGCTCCCGACCCTCACCAAAAAGGGGGTAAAACCCTCCTCTCGTGGAAGATTTTGCAGCCCCAGCCACCGTCTTGTCTGAACCTCAGTTTGCTCTGAAAGCCTGTGGTCTGATGTCATCTGACAGCTGTGGGACGGATGGACTTTGCTGTTCGAGCGCCGCACAGACTCCCTGAGATCAAACGTGACAACCCAAAGGCCAAAGAATCAGGTTTCCTGGTGCCTCCTTGAGAAGAACAAGGCACCAAAGGCCAGCCAAGGCAGGTGTGCCTCCAAATGGCCCTGAACGCTGCTTGGAGGAGAGAAGTACAGCGGCTTTGAACGGCAGCATTAAGAAAACCGAGGTTAAAACAAGGAAAAGGAAGCAGTATTAAAGAGTGCATAGATATTTCATGCACATAGGAGCTTGTCTGCTTGTGGTCCTACAGGTCTTTAGAGTCACTGTTTCAGACTGGGAAGCAGATATAAATATACTGTCTTCCATCCAGCTGTGTAATGATTAAAAAGTTAAAAAGGAGAAAAGAAAGGGAAGTCACTACTAGTGGAAAGAAAACAGCAGTATCACACAGCTCTGGGCCTCTTTAAGACTTCTTAATACATCTCATTTAAAAACCTGGCTTAAATCAGTAAAACACATATGAAGAGTATGCCCCCCAAAGGCAGGAGGTAAATCAGAGACTGAGCAAAGAAAAAAAATCCTGCAAATACTTGTTATCAATTCACCCCGGAGCAGCTCTGAGCTCTTGCCCAGTGAGCAGCACCAGCCATGCAGCTGCCGTTGGGTGTTTTTGCTGGGAGATAAGAGGACGCAGCTGCCACCAGAGCCTTATCAGGGATCTCATGGCTCCGGCAGAAATAAACATAATAAACATCGACTGCTGTGTTGGCAGCTGGGCTGGCATCGGGGCTCACCGCCCCAGAGTGACCTGCAGGCTGCTCTGGTTACCCAGGTGAGCCATCCCCTCGGCTTGGGGAGGATTAATTGCACAAATAGCTAATTGCAGGACACAGATCCTTTCTCTGGGCTGTCCCTGTCGGGACGGGAACCCCTGCAGATGACTCTGCCATAACCAGCAAGAATTTCCCCGTAAAGAGGAGCCGAACCACGAGTTTCTTCAGCATGATTTGCTTAAAAAAGCCAAATTTTCCCTTTTTAGGGCGCTCCTGCTTTGATTCATCCCGCTCCTCGCTCCTCCGGCGGGCCCGCCCTTCTGGGCGTGGTTTAGCCGGAGAGGGCGTGGCTAAGACACTGCGCAGGCGCGGAGCCCAGCTGGGCGCTGCCATGCTGTACGGCAGGCGCATGCGCAGCGGCGCGGTGCCGCCGGAGTGGCGGCGGCGGCCCCGTAAAAGGCGGCGGCGGGGGCAGCCCGGCCCCGTAGAGGGACGCGGGCGGGCGGGTGGTGCTGCGGTATGGCGGAGGGCGGCGAGCCGGTTGTGAGTGTCTGTCCTGCTCTGGGGTCGCCTCCTCTCCCGCTGTCCCCGGTCACGCCCCACTCTCCCGGTGCCGGTTCCTCCCCGCTCTCCCGGTGCTGGGTTTCGCTGGAGCAGTCGGTACCGGAGAAGACGCTGCCCTGGAGGTGCTGGTGGGGTGCCCTTCCCTGCCTTGTGCTCGGGTGCTGATCCTGCCCTGACAGCGGGGTGTTCACTCTGAAGCCTAATGGTGTCACTCAGTGCAGTGCCGCTCCTGCACTGGCCACTGTCGCCTCTGGGTGGCCACAGCGTTGGTCCCATCGGGCTTCAATGGGCTTCTGCCCTCAATGGTAGTGCCGGTGGCTCTTGTTCTTCCCTTTCCAGCTGCAGAGCAGCCATGAGCCCTGGGTGTGTGGGGGGATTGGGTGTCCCCCAATTTGGGGTCAGGTTAGGGTTACCCCTCCCCCGCCTGTCTCCCATAGCGGTGACCCTGTTGCTTTTGCACCCAGATCCTTGAGGACTACCTGCTGGTGGAAGATGAGCCTCTGCTGGAGGAGATGGCCGAGGAGGATGAGGATCTTGACCTGTACAATGAGATGACTTTTGGGTTAGGTAAGATCTTAGGGGTGAGCAGCCAGTGCCCAGCAGGGCGAGGAGGATGGAGGTGTGGGGGTGAGGAAGGTGTCCCTCTGCCCAGGTTCTCACCCACCCTGGCATGCTCTGCTTCCCCCCTCCAAGACCGAGACTCCATGGAGGAGAACACTGCAAAACGCCTGATGCCTCCAGAGACGAGCCCTGAGCTGACCCAAGCAGTGGCAGAGGAGACCGAGGAGGATTTGGGACCCGGAGCAGCTGAGGAGCCGGGGGAGCCCCAGGAGGAAGGTGGGATGGAGCCAGAAGTTGAGCACGTTGGTCCTGAGTTGGAGGAAGAGGAAGAAGAGCTGGGGACTGAGGAGCAGGAGGAAGAGCAGGAGCTCTGTGAGGAGCCTGACAACCTGGGGGACCCGGCGGTGATGAGAGCCGTGCAGAGCAAACCCTCGCTGGAGGTGATGCCTGAGCAGAGAGGGAGGGGATCCATGGCAGGGGGGCCCCATACCTGGGGGTTCTGCCCCACAGAAGGCTCCAGGGGAAGGTTTGCTCCCTACCAAGGGGGGATGAGTGATGTGTCTGTGGCATTTTCTTTGCAGAGCCAGGACTCGGCAGTGCTGGACAGCAAGATTGGTGCTTGTTGGGCAGAGTTTGACAAAGAGGATGTGGTAAAAATATTCCCTCTGATATTCTCTCCCACCTGAGGATGGGGCTGAGCAGCCCCTGCAGTGTCCCCTGCCCCTCTCCTGCCCTCCTTCCCCACACTGACCATCTGCCTGTCTTCCAGCTGGCGATGGATCCCGCGGTGTGGGGCACCATCCCGCCCCACCATGTGCTGGAGGTGGGTACTCCTCACTGGGCCATTTGGGGTGACCAGGGGACATTCAAAGCCTCATTGTGGGTCTGGAGGTCCAAGTGTGTGTCTCAATGTGGTGCCTACCCTAAGCAGAGCCTGGCTTTGAAGGCAAAGCTGTTGAGTTTTGGGGAGCAGGACCCCCTGTGCCAGGTGTCCCTTTGTGTCCCCTGCTGTTGCATGTCATCAGTCTGCTTGAGCAATAACAAAAGGCTCTGGGAAGCTGCTCAGTGCTGGGGGAGCTAAATGGATCCCAGCTGAGCCCCGTTCCCACCTCCTGCTGCCTCCTCCCCGCAGGACAAAGCCATCCTGCAGGTCCTGGAGAGGCCCCTGCCAGCCACCAACGTGGCCCTCGACTTCCTCAGCTCCCCGGCGCAGAGGGGCTACAGGGGCGCTCCCCGCCCCAAGCGCCCCGACTTCAGGCTGGTGTCCCCCAAGTCCTTCCCCCAGCGCTTTCTCCAGCAGGTACCAGGTTTTGGGGAGGCTATGGTGTCCCCTTTTCCTCTGCCCTCTCTTGGGGACAGTCTTGTCCCAATGACACCCCCGTCTCCACCCTGCAGCAGCCACCTCTGGTCCCTCGCTCCCCATGCTCCCCTCGGCCCTTCACGCCGCCTCGCAGACCCTCTCCACTCTTCGCTTCCAACCAGGTAATGCAGCTGCGACCCACTTCTGTGTCCCCACTGAGGTGGCTTTATAAATCTGTTTGTCCTCTTGTTCCCATGGGGCCCACAGTGAATGTGGCATTTTGCTTGGTGTCATGCTGGGATGGACCCGGAGCGTCCCATCCCTGGTGACACCAGGGTCCCCTTGCCCAGCCTTAGTGGCTGGATCCTGGGGGTGTCACCTCATGTGTCCCCTCCGTGCAGGGAGGTGGCCCTGGTGAGGCTGGGATCTAACAGACCCCTCTGGGACCCTCAATCACCCAAATGCTTCTCCCTTCCTCTCCAGACCGCAGGGTACACGTCTCCCACCCCTTTTGGGCCCATGTCACCCACTGTCGGCAGCCCCCCGCGGCCTCTCGCCATGCACTTCGGTCCCATGTCTCCATCTCTGGACCCCGCTCTCTTCTTTGGCCCGTCAGCCAGTGGCCAGCTCAATCTCAGGTAGAAGGATGGCAAGTGGGGTGTCTGGGTGGGACTGGAGCTCTGGGGACAGCTCTGGTGTTGGTGCTGAGTCCCCAACCCTTGTCTGATGTCACTCACAGCGTGCCCAGCCACATGACGCAGCTGCACCCCCAGCACCAGCGGATCCTGACGCAGCGGCAGGCGCAGAGGTAAGGGGGTCCCCAGGTCCCTGAGGCACTGAGGGAACCCCTGGGCAGTCACTGCAGGCTGCGATCTTCTCCCAGCATCTCTCCCAAGAAGCTGTGGTCCCCTCAAGTGGACCCTTACGTGGGGCTGATGACCTCCAAGGAGAAGGACTGGGTGGTCAAGGTGGAGATGATCCAGCTGCAGAGCGAGAACATGGATGATGACTATTACTACCAGGTGAGCTCTGTGCTCCTCAGGGTTGGGGTTTTGTCACTTTTGGAGGTGCCTGGGCTGGCGGTGGCTCTACACCTGTTCTCACAGACTTACTACCACCGGCTGGAGCACAAACAGGCGGAGGAGGAGCTGCTTGGCGGGCGCAACAAGCAGGAACCCCCCAAGCTGGTCACACCGTTCATCCAGAAAGTGGAGACGTATGACTCTGGTGAGGGCCTGGGGCGGGTGGCCGGGCCGGGGGGTGAGGGATGTGGTGTCACCATGTCCTGTCTCTCCTCCAGTGGTGCGCATCGCGGGCTCTCTGGGCCAGGTCGCCGTGTCCACCTGCTACAGCCCTCGCCGGGCCATCGACGCCGTGTACCATGCACTTGTGGAGGAGGTAGGTAATGGGGAGCTGGTGGGAGCCTGAGGACACCGCTCTGAGTTTACCCCAGGCCCTGGAGCAGCTTTTGCAGGAGCTTTAGGAGCTGTTGCGACCAAGCGTGGGTGCTGCCCTGGCTCTGGGTGCTGCCCTGAGCTGTGGGATGGGATGCACAGTTGGAGTAGGTGCCACCTTGATGGTGGCAGCTTGTCCCTTGTCGAGGGGTGCTGGTGGCAGTGTCTGGTGCCAGCTATAACTGTTGTACCTTCCTTTCTCCCCCCAAAAGGCTGCGGGGAACCACCGGCTTCGGGCGCTGCACAGGATCGAGAAGGTGAGCGAGCCGTGATTCGGGGCAGGGTGGGACATGCGGACACTCGGTTTTCACCCAAGGAGCTCTGTGAGGTGACTTCTACTTGGGCAGAGGTCCTACCAGCTGGTAAGAGACACTCTGAGCTGTCCCCTTCCCCTGTGCTCTTTGTCCAGCTGTTCCTGCAGCTGCTGGAAGTGGAGGAGATGCAGCGGAAGATGTCTCTGGCCCCGCAGGAGCAGCAGCCCTGCTGTCAGGAGCAGAAGAGCCAAGAAGTGGAACGTATCTACCAAGGCTTGAAAATCAGGGCTTGCAGCAGTGAAGAGTGAGTTTGTGCCATGGGGAGAGGGGAGCAGGTGGCATGTCCTGGTCCTCACGGGTCACTGTGGGTGGTTCTGGGTGATGGTGTGGGTTGGGTTCTGTGCTGACCCTGCCCATGAGCCTTTTCCTCCACTGGAGCTGATGTTGGTCCTTCTGGATGGACACAGATGCTCCAGGTCCCTCGGGATCTGTGCCCAACGGAGCCTTCATCCCCAGGGAGGCAGAGGATGAGTTCCTGCAGCTCCTGTGTGTGAGGAAGGGCAAGAAGCTCACGGCCCGGCTGCTGCCCTACTTGACCCGACAGCAAACAGAGAAGATCCTGCTGACCATCACTCACCACCTGCCTTTCCTCATGAAGAAGGATGTGTTGGATGAGGCGAGCACCTCCAGTCAGGGCAGGGGTGTCCTGGGCTGCCTCAGTTTCCCCTATTGCTCTTGCTGAGGGTGACCTGGGCAAGGGGGGGACCCATCTTACTGGGTCAGGTTGCCATGAGACAGGAGCCTCCTTCTTTCCTTAGGGAGGAGAAATGTCTCCAGGAGGGGTTAAAGCAATGTTGGTGGCAGTTTCCTCATGGGGGGGGTTCAGCGTTGTCTCCCGGGTGTGGGGATGGGGCTCAGAGCTGGGGCTGCGGCCGTGACGGGTCGAAGGGTCTCAGATCCCATTCTCCCCTCTGCCCTGCCCAGTCTCTCCCCCTGCTCTACAGCCCATTGAACGAGGTGGTGGGGGGGATGACCTTCAGCAAGCTCCTTGAGGTCCTGCAAGAGATGACCAGACCTCTGCCCGAGTCCCCTGAGCTCCCCCTCACCATGGCCTTGAAGAACCAGGTAGGTGGCCCTAAGGAGAGGGGCAGTGGGGGCGATGTCCCCACGGTGCCACCACTGCTGGCTGTGACGCTCCCTCCTGGTGCTTCCCTGCAGTTTGGGATCTCCTTGCTCTATTCCCTGCTGAGCCATGGCGAGAGGCTGCTGTCCTCCGACACGCCGCTGGAACCGTGCGGCGGTGACTTCGACACGTGGTGAGGGACTGCGCCAGCCATGGGCTTTGGGGTTTGCCAGCCATTGGGGTGCTCAACCCGCTGCCTCTGCATCCCCAGGACGGACACGGTGTTCCTGGTGGCCCGGGAGCTGTCACAAGTGCCTAAGGCCTCGCTGGTGGAGCCGCTCTTCTTGCCCAGCAACCTCCTCTCGCTCTTCTGCCGCTACCTGGACAAGCAGACTGTCCACCACCTGGAAGCCAAGATGGAGTGAGTGTGGCCTGGCGTGGCTCCTGCTTCACCTGGGGGTCCCTTGGGCTTCTGTGCCCTTGGGCATGAGTCTCCAAGCCTCCCCGAGGCTGAGCTGATCCTTGTGACTTGGCTCTGCTGAGCAATCCCGCTTTTGTGTTTGCACACCTGATGGCACGTACCTGCAGGATGGATCCAATTTGGGGGGCAGAAAGCTGGGGGGGATGCCCCCCGTGATTTAACCCACAGCTCTGGGGTGGCTGGGCAGTGTCACAACCCCATGTCCCACCTTGTCCTCTCCCCGCAGGTGCTCGCCGCTGCCATCCGAGGCTGCTATGCCGTGCTGAGCGCCGGGAGCTTGCGACTTCGAGTTCAGAAGCGAACACTGACCCTGGTGCAGGGCACTCCGGGTGAACGGGCGCGGGCAGGACCGACGGTGACCTGCCCGGGTGCTCAGGGACACAGCCACGGGGACGCGGGTAACTTATTTTTGGCCTTGCATCCAGCGGGCATTAAGGTGTTGGGGTCTACACAGGGGCGCTGGGAGCACCTGGGGGTGAGTTTGTGTACAGCACTTGAAATAAAATTAAAAAAGGTGATGAACAAGCTCCTCGGGCTCCTGTGGGCAGGTTCTGTTCCTGTCAGGCCCTGTTATTCTTTGTTGGGATCTGTCAGGCTCTGTTGGGCTCTGTTGGGGGCATGTTGGGGTCTGTTGGGACCTGTTCTGTTTTGTTGAGCCCTGTCAGGCACTGCCAAGCTCTGTCAAGTCCTATCAGGCCCTGTAGAGCTTTGTCAGGAATTATGAAGCCCTGTCGGGCTCTGTCTGGCCATGTCAGGCCCTGTCGGGATTTATTGGACTCTGTCAGGCCCTGTTGGGCCTTATCGGGCTTTGATGGGATTTATGAGGCCCTGTTGGGACTTGTCAGGGTCTTTCAGGCTTCGTCAGGCTCTGTCAGGACCTGTGGAGCCTTGTTTGGCTCTGTTGGAACTTGTTGGGCTTTGTTGGACCCTGTGAGTATTGGTCAAGCCCCGTCTGGCTCTGTCAGGCTTTATTGGGCTTTGTTGGGCTCTATCAATCTCTGTTGGGTATTGTCAGGCTTTGTTGGGCTCTCTCAGGCCCTCTTGGGCCTTTTTGGCCTCTGTTGGCCTCTGTCAGTCCATGTCAGTCTGTGTCGGGCTTTTTCAACTGTTACCAGGCCCTGTCGAGCCTTGTGGGGCTATATGGGGCTCTGTTGAGCTTTGCTAAGCCCTGTCAGGCTCTCTTGGTCTCTGTCGAGCTTTGTTGAGCCCTGTTGGTATCTGTGGGTCTCTGTCGGACTCTGTCAGGGCTTGTTGGGCTTTGTTGGGCACTGTCGGTCTCTGTTGGGCTCTCTCCAGCTTTTTCGAGCACTGCCTACATCTGTCGGGCTCTGTCGGGTGGGATGAGGTCAGAGCTTGTCCCAAGGGAAAAGGACAGATCTGTGCAGGACTACACTGAGGGGACCATGGCCACCTTGGTTGGGACATTGAGGGGTCCATGGACATCTTGGTTGGATTGTTGAAGGGACCATGGCCATATTGACTGGGGTGTCAAGGGGACCATAGCTGTCTCAGTTGGGTTGTTGAGGGGACCACGGCCGTCCCCATTGGGCATTGAGGCACCATGGCCATCCCAGCCAGGGTGCTGAGGGGACACAGGGTGACAGCCCGTGGGTGACACCCGCCCTCAGGCCCTCTGTCCCCTCAGAGGGAGTACAGCCCCCCCCTCTGCCGCTGCAATGGTACATCCCCCCGGCCTCTCCCCGCTTCCCGCCCCTCGCCAGCCTCGTGACCGTTTCCATGGGGACGGAGCGACGCCTGCCAGCGGAGGAGAGCGTCCTCCTTCATTGGCCCTCCTACCGGGAGGGGGCGGGACGGGTGAAGGCACCTCCCAATCGCAACGCCGTCCGCTCCCCCGGCCCCGCCCCGGCGGGTTAAGGCGGCGGCGGCGGTTTCCGGCGCGGCTGTCGCAGGCGGAAGCGGCGGCAGCGCGGACATGGCGTCGGGCGGCGCCTGCGGCTCCCGCTCCCCCTCCCCCGCCGAGCGCCGACCCCCGCCCTTCCCCGACCCCCACGGCGGCGACGGCGACGCGCTCGGGGGGGCCGACAGCGACACGGAGGGCGAGGACATCTTCACCGGCACCGTGAGTGCGGGCGGGGGGTGCCCCGGGGGTAGGCCCGGCCCGGGGAGCAGCTGCGGGGCCGGGCCCGGCGGGGCCTGGGACAGACCCGGCTCTGCGGTGCCTGCAGGCAGCGGCGTGGTGTCCTCCGGGCTTGCTTAAAACAGGGGGAAACGGCCCCAAAATCAAAGGGGGGGTCGTGGTGTCGCTGGACTTTCGTTCCTGCGGGGAGCGTAGCTTCTCCTCCCGCCCTGGGTGGCTGTGGAGGGGGACAAGGGGTGCCCGAGGTCGGGAGCAGGCGGCTCTGGGGCTGCGGAACGGCTCGTCCCGGGCTGCCTTCAGTTTTCCGGGGTTATAACCCATCAGTTCTCACGGAATCCAAGATGTTGTGTGGCTCAGGTGTTCGATACCCCCCAAATCAGGGTCACGGTAACCCCTGAGCAGGGTGCCTTGCTGGTTTGAGACCTGCGGGTGGTCACAGCTCAGTGTCTTTGCTTGTGGGTATAAGCTGGAACACAGGAGGTTCCACTGAAATCTGAGAAGCAACTTGTTGGGGGTGAGGGTGGCAGAGCCTGGCCCAGGCTGCCCAGGGGGGTTGTGGAGTCTCCTTCTGTGCAGACATTCCAACCCGCCTGGACACCTTCCTGTGTAACCTCATCTGGGTGTTCCTGCTCCATGGGGGGATTGCACTGGATGAGCTTTCCAGGGCCCTTCAACCCCTCACATTCTGGGGTTCTGTGAGGCTTCACAGGGAAAAGCCTCGTCTTCCTCCAGCATCAGCTCTTGTCCCCTTGATGTCTGGTATAGCTGCCTTCATTGTGCACTTTGGGGGTGAACCCCACTGTGTGGCAGGGATGAGGTGACAGGAGGCATCTGGTGTCCCTTGCTCATGGTGAGGTCCCCAACACCTTGGTGACCTCATTTGCCTTGTACTGGCACAACCAGCTGCAGGAGGGTCCAGGACGGTTTGGTGGTGCTTGTTCAGCAAACCATGTCAGTGTGTTGCTGCGTGAATCGTCTGCTGAAGGTGGAGGTGTGAGTGGTGAAAGGTTTCAGCAGCTTTTCTTGTTTTTGGTGGTGTGAATTGCTGGTTCTGGGCTCCTCCGGCAGGCTGGGTGCTTGGACGCAACAAGCCCTGGGGATTATTTCCCAAGCTCTGCGAGCTGAGGCCGGTCACACCGTCCGCTGGCCCCATGGCCTCTGCCCAGCTCCCCTGGGCTTTCCCCAGCCTGCTCCTGGGCAGAGGAGCCCAGTTCTCCAGGAGCCTTCTCCTCTCTGCAGCGTCCCAGCCATGATGTTTTTGTAGGAGGCCACAGCCACGAACACGCGAACCTGGGAGCGGAGCTGGCCTGGCCGAGCTTGTCCTGGAGCCATCCCTGTCCTGCTCCTGGTGGAGCTCCCACTCTTCTGCCGGTGGCTTTGCAACAGGGAACAAAGCAGATGCGGGGAGATGTGTGTGGATTCTGCCCTGCGTGAGCGCATGAGGATGAAACTCTTGCATTGATCCAGGTGTAGGGGAGCGGCGGAGTCGTGTGTTTCGAAAATGAGCGGGGTCCTGGCCTGGCGAGAGGAAGGTGCTGCAGCCTCTGGCCAGCATGGGGGCACGGTGATGCTTGAGAACTTCTCAGCTGCTTTCTTTGTGGAAGATGTACCCGGTGGCTTGTTGTTTTGTGGTAGAGGCAGCCAAGCAAAACACACGAGTGCCCACGCCCGCTGGCTTTCATGCAAATAAAGCAACTCCTGGCCAGAGCTGGAGTCTACTGAGCTAAAGAAGCTTATCAGGTGTTTGGTGTTGTCGAAGCAAGTGTCACAACTAACACTTGGCTTTTCTCTGTCCTGGTGGCTTTGCTTGTCTGTCTGCCCTTGAGCGTTAGCAAAACACTGTCTGTGGAGCCGGGTTGGTGAGGCAGGTCAGTGACTTGCTGGCGCTTGGCTGTCGTACGGTAGCTGGTGAAGAAGCGTTTGGGTAAGACACAAACACACCCAGAGCTGGAGCTCATCGCTCTGTTGAGGAAAGTTGTGTCCCTGCACGTTCACAGCTCTCTCTGAGGTGCTCTGGAGTGCTGGCTCTGGTTCCCCGGGGGAGGCGTGGAGCTCGTGCTGAGGAGCCTGAAGAGCTTCTCCCCGCACACTTTGTGTCACAGGCCACTGGAAAAGGGGCCGTGACTCTGCTGAAGCGGCAGATGGAGAAGCAGGAACAGGGTGTGGTACTTCCACAGCCTGCAAAATGAGATTTAAAGCAAACTGAGAACGCACATAGCTCTTTTTTTGTGTTTGAAAGCTGGAAAACAAGATCCCGCTTTACTTTGTCTGGGGTTTCTTTACCAGCTTGAAGAGCTCCTAAAATATGGGAGAACTCGCCATCATATGGTGCTGGTGTTTTATGTCCCCAAAGATTGGGGCCACTTCGGAGAGGAGCTGCCGCAGCAGCACTTCTCTCCTTGGTGAGCGGTGGGAACTGGGGATGTTTCCTTGCTGAAGAAAGCGCCGCGGAGCCTGTCGGTTGGGCTAATAATGCTCCATTTACTGGCCGTCAAAGACCTGCTCTGTTCTCCGCGGAGATGTGAAAGAGCGGCGCTCGCTGTCCGAGTCTCACTTGGAATAACTTGTACTCGCTCGCCTGCCTACAAAATGAGGGACGACTCCTGGGGCCGCGTAAATGCTGAGGTTTGGGGCTGGCTTGTCCTGGCCGAGCCGTAAGTGGGGAGCAGCGGCGGGGAAAACGATCCGTTTGTTCCTTGGTGTAAATAACCTCTTGTTCACGTGCTTTTATTTCTGTGGCAGAGCAAGCTCACAGCACCAAAAAGGGAACCTCTTCTCCCCGTGAGCAGCACCTCCAAAGAGAACGGGGTTCGCGTGGAGCAAGATGATCAAGATTTATTTGCAGGTGAGTCTGTATCTGCTGGGGCTTTCTGAACTCTAAGCCTGATCTGTTTTAGACCCACGACCTGCGCGTCCTGCTTATTCTGAGCTATCGCGGGTCCTTATCTCAGGCTCCTGTTCCCATCCGCTGGAAGCACTGAGGCCTGGCGGTGTTTTCGGGGAGGTCGGAGCAGCCTCCTCCAGGTCTCTCACATAATTATGTGGCGGGATTTGCTGTTCGAAGCTGAAGAAGCTTGAAAATGGAGTTTGCTTTAGTTTTGTTGTCGTGGTGGTGTCTTCCTAGAGTTGAAGTCTTTCATTCTCTAACTTCTCCCTCTGCATCTCTGGTTAAAACGTGGCCCTTCCCCCGGAACAGGGAACATAACACCCCTCAGCCACAGCAAAAAAGGAGGGTCAGACCTCCCCAACCCTTCCGGAGGGACACGCTTGGCAGATCCTTATGGATTTTTAATGTTTTGTATTTAATACTATTGTTAGTGCCTAGATCCCATTAACCTGCTGGAGAATATTGAAATTACCTTCCCAGAACCCCAAAGTGGAGAAGCTGACCCTTGCGAACTTCTCTTGACAGATGCCACCGTCGAGTTGACTCTGGACAACACGCAGAACAACCAGAAGAAGGAACCGGCCAAAACATCCAATCCTGCCCCCTCCATAGAAGTAGCTGCAAGTTCTTCCTCTAGAAACCCTGTGAAGAGCTGCGAGGAGGTGAGAATCGCTCCCAGCTTTCCAACTCGTCCTGCTGGTTTGGGGCTGGAATTGGCAGGAACCTGTTCACTGACTTGTAAACACGCATCGTAATGATGCAATTAATGTAATTGCCGTATTGGATGCCCTGGCTTGTATCTGAAACTGTCAGTCTGGGCCTGATAGGGCTGAAGTGGGGTTCAGGTCAGCCTGACGGTATTTTTGCTCGTGCGGTGGCGCAGATTCCTTCCAAAACTGAAATAGTGAGGGGTCCTGGGGCTCAGAGCTGTGTTGCTGCAGATGGCAAATGGAGTGGCTGCTCCTGTGTGTGTTTTTTAAAAGACACAAGAGACAAGACAAAAGACACAAGAGCACAGGGTCTTTAGGCAGAACTTGTAGCCCGGTTGCCAAGCCCAGTTAATCAGGTGGTACTTGGCCTAAATCTGGATTTTTTCCTGTAGAAGAGACTGTTTTGGAGACAAGTTCATACTGGGTCTGTCGGTTGCTACCCTGGCTCTCCATCCCCACGCGCTTCCGCTGCACAACTTACGTTCTGCAGAGGTTCGGGATCCGGCACTGTTTCGGATGAGAACTGAAATCACAACGTCAAAGAGCCCAAAAGGGCAAAGCTGAGGCTGGACTCTGCCAAGTTTTGCTAGTTTGTACAACACTCTGTGCAGATCACGGTGTTGTAAAGACAAATCCGGTTTGGGATCATTGGAACGTGTAGCCTGGACGCAAGGGAGAAGCTCAAAGGCTTTATAGAACGGCCTTGGCCAGACTGAAATGCCAAAATCACCTTGGCAGTGTCACAACCTCACTGTAACGTGTGGGATTTTATGGTTTGGAGTGATTTGGTTCCAACTTACTGTCCTCACGTGCTTCCTCCCAACAGCTGGAAGAAGAAGAACAAGAGGATAAATTTGAGCTGACTGTAGGAGTGAGCGACCCGGAGAAAGTTGGTGAGTTAACGTCTCGGCAGCGGGACCGAACGCAGGTGTCGCCTCCACGTGCCACAGCGCCGGCCTTGGAGCTGCCTCTGCGAGCACGAACTTGATCCCGGACTAACTTCTCCCAACATCTAGAAGAAACACTGAGCAAAATGCCTGGGTTGCACAGCAGCGAGGCGGCAGCAGGTTCTGGAAGGCCAAACGTGATGCTTGCGGTCGCAGAACTTGGTGGTGACTGATTTTCCTTGACCTCCAGGCGGCGCTGTCCTGTGTGCGGCTGGAAATTGGGAGGCAAAACTACTTTAACCTAAAATTAAGTGTATTATTCTGTGCTCTGGCACCTTCCTTGCCAGGGAAGCAGCTCTGGCTTCAAACTGAGAAGCAAGAGGGTTTCTCTCTGTTGAAAGTGGGAGTCAGAGGAACTTGTTGAGCTCTGTGGGTGCAGAGAACCCAAAGCAACGTCTGATCCCAGCTGGTGGAGCAGCCTCACTTGTGGCAGCTCCTTCTCGCTCTGATTTCTGGAGCTGGGAGGTGCAATGGCTTGTAAATTAGAACTATATCGGCTGGCATCAGACTTTTGCAGATGCCCTTCGGTTGAACTACCAGGTGAACTCTTTATTTGCCAAACAAGGGGATTTCTGTGGTAATGGAGAAAAACTGCCTGGGGTATTTTGGAATCCAACCACGCACAGGCAGGGTTGCATCCTCTGAATAGTCCAGGATTCCCCGCAGTTTGGTGTGAAGGTTTGGGGCTCCGTCAGGTTGAAGATCGGAGGCCAGAAGATGCAGGAGCCCCGTGCTTTGCGTTCAGGTGACAGTGGAACATGCTGATCTCGTGACACTAACGCCTCGTTTCTCTTTTCCGCAGGGGATGGCATGAACGCATACGTAGCCTACAAAGTGTCCACACAGGTACATCTAACTCATCGCTTTCGAGATGGGGTGTTGTTATTTTCCACTCTTGAAGGCAGCCGGCCTGTCCTTTCTTGGCCAAACCTAAACAGACAGGAGGTCTGAACGCCTTATGTAGATTTAGGAGTTATAATCCTTTCCTTCCAAAGGGTGAGCTGAGAAATAGGTTTTGAACCTGTTTGAAAGGAGGTTGCCTGGTTTTTGTCAGCCAATTACTTCTTTTCAGTTCCGGCTGATCACAGAATGAGCAGCAGGGGTGACATCTGTTAGGGACATCCCCAGACACCGCGGCTGTTACTGATGGTTCTGTGCCGATTTTTGCGTTGGATTAAGCTGAGCCGAGCTCAGCTTTTGCTGAAGAGCTGCTGCTGTAGCTGGTTTAATGTCAGGATCTGAGCTAATCACAAGAAATGGCCCTTAAGGTAATAAAATCAGACCTGGCCATGGTCCCTGTTCCTGTGGGGAGCAGGGATGGTGGGATTAGGTGATGCGCAGGGTTTACCAACAGCTGCTCTGCTCTTCAGTGGCATTAATGCTGCTGCTCAGTCCGAAGAGAACCGTTAGCAGGTAAGTTGCTGAAAACAGAGCCCGAAGCTTGTTCTGTTCGTTCCTCCTATCACGTGAAGCTCAAACTGTCCCGCTTCATCCCCAGAAGTGACAGCAGGTGACCTGCGTCTCTTCTCTTCCCCTAGACGAGCATGCCCATGTTCAGGAACAAGCAGTTTTCGGTGAAAAGGAGGTTCAGCGACTTTCTGGGTCTCTATGAGAAGCTGTCGGAGAAGCACGCCCAAAACGGGTTCATCGTTCCTCCGCCGCCCGAGAAGAGTCTCATAGGTGAGTGGCGGAGGTGCGGAGCACCAGAATCGCTCCTTCTCATGGCAAGTTTTGTGCCCAAAGGTCTCCAAGCCGGGGGGGAAGCTGCAGAGCAGGTTTGGAGGTTAATCTGGGTCCTGTGGCACAGACAAAGCTTTGGTTCCATACTTGGAGTTTGCAGATGCTTCTGCATCTGCTTGATGTAGAGTCAAACCTCATCCTCTGCGCTGTTGCTGAATTGCTGTTCGCCTGCAGCTCTTCCAGCCTTGCCCGGCGTTGCTCTGCCACTGTTCTGTGTGCTAACTTCTGCTCGGGGTGTTTGCTATAAGCAGATTTTTACATTTCCAAGCAGCTGTTGCTGACGCGAGATCTAATTCCTGTTGTAAAATCTCTCCCATCATCCCGATGGTCTGTAGCAAACCACGCGTGTTGAGTTTGAAGCTGCTCAGTAATCGCATCTTCCGTCTGTGCCAGGAATGACCAAAGTGAAAGTCGGGAAAGAAGACTCCTCCTCTGCCGAGTTCCTGGAGAAACGACGGGCTGCTCTGGAGAGGTACAGACCCCGACAGCTTCCCCTCGGGCCCGAACCGAGCAGGGCGGGTCAGAAAAGCCGTCTGCTTCGAGGTTTGACCCAACCCGGAGGCTGCCAGAGTCTTGCAGCTGCAAAGAGTCACTTTGACTCTGTTAAACTGTCTCCTGCTTCAAAAGCCCCCGCTGGTGTTTGCTTCAAATCACCAAACTCCACTGATGCGGCAGGGAGGGAACTGAGCTGTGTCGGGAGCCCAGAAATGGGGATGTTAAGTAACAGTGCAGATCGGAACTGCCGTTTCAGAGATGACTTGGAGCCGGGTTTGCTGCAACCCGAGTCACTCTCGGCGCGTTCTCTCCGCAGGTACCTACGGAGAGTGGTCAGCCATCCCACGATGCTGCAGGACCCGGACGTCAGGGAGTTCTTGGAAAAGGAGGAGGTCAGTAGCGTGAAATAACGTAGCGGGGAGTGCAGGAGGGAACGGTACACGAGCAGTTAAGGAGGTGTGATGCTTGAAAGCTCAGCGAGAAGCGGCAGAACCGCGGCTATGACGAGAACAGGGCTCTCTTGTGCGTGTCAGCGCTTGTCTGAGCACTGCGTGTTCGGAACAAGCTCTACCTCACTGTGTTGTCTGAAATCCATGACGAGAGCGCAGCTCGCTGTTTGGAGGTGAGTTGGGTCCTGTGCTGGTGCGGCCTGATGCTCAGATGTTCAGGGAGACCTGATGTGGTCCCTGCGCCTCCCAGCAGAGCGTGACTGTGCCCAATTCCTCACTTGACATGGAGAAGTCAGAGGCTTAAAGAGACTGAGCCTTGGGGAGAGCTTAACCTGGGTGATTCCAGCTCTAGTGCTGCGCTGGAGGGCTCTGGCGTCACGGAAACACCTCGCTCTGCTGCTGAGCAGGTGCAGCTCTGTCTGCAAAATCGTTGTGGCTGGCGTTGAGTACTTCCCAGCATCAAATTATGGCTCTCTCCAGTGTCCCCCGGCAGCTGCTGGTTTTTGGAGAGAAACTCCAAAGCGCCTCGGCGTGACCTGCGGCAGCTCGGGCCGCCCTCGGGTCGGGGGTTCGAGTCGTGTGGCCGGTTTCTACAGATCTGTGTGACCGTGGCCAAGCAGAGCGGGTGGACCACAGGCACAGTGTAGGGTTTAGGAACTCCGCACTGGTTTGAAAACCACTCCAGTCCTGCTATTTGAAATATTGTTCTGGTCAGGCGGTGTCTGGCTACTCCTTTGCCAAAACCATGAGCAGAAAACCTGCTGTTAAGAGACCCATGCAGGAGAATGATGGCGTGTGGGTGCTGCTCTCCGAGCTGCTCTTATCTCCTGGCAAAACAACCTTTTCTATTTCATTTTAGCTACCAAGGGCAGTGGGCACGCAGACCCTGAGTGGAGCGGGAATACTGAAGATGTTCAACAAAGCCACAGACGCTGTCAGTAAAATGACCATCAAGATGAATGAATCGGACATTGTGAGTATTTGGGCACCTCTGGGCTCTCATCCTCGCTCTGGAGCTCTTTGCTCTCCCCAGCTCAAGCTTTGGGCGTGAAACGCAAGGGAATCCCCATCTGTGGGGATCAGCTCGGGCTTTGCCTGTTGCAGTGGTTCGAGGAGAAGCTGCAGGAGGTGGAGTGCGAGGACCAGCGGCTGCGGAAGCTGCACGCCGTCGTCGAAGCGCTGGTGACCCACAGGAAAGGTTGGTACCGCACGCTCTGTAGCTTGACCCGGACCGGTTGAGCCTGGCTGGAGGTCACCAGGTGTCCCAGGAGACACTTAGAGAAGATGTGACAGTGATTCTTTAATCTAAAGGACTCTTGGTCTCTTCATCATGGGTGGCAGAAGTAAAATGATAATTCCACCTCTTCTGTCCAGCCCTCCAAGCTCAGGATGACTGGTGGAGTGACCCAGTGTCGAAGCGGCCATAGCAAACCTGAGCTGATCTAACTGATTCCAGGCTGTCCTCTGGCAGGGAGATGGGATGGGTTTTTTTCTTCCTCTGCACGTTTTGGCTGATTTCTGCCCAGCTCTGTCCCTCCTTCCCTTCTCCTTCCTCTGCTCTGCCCAAGGCAGCACTGGCTCTTCTAGCTGGGGGCTCCAGAAAAACCAGCTCCTTGGGCTCAGCTCTAGGCTGGGGCTTAACCTGCCCATGGGTTGACTCTTCTGTTCTCTTCGCTAGAGCTAGCGTTGAATACGGCCCAGTTTGCCAAGAGCCTGGCCATGCTGGGCAGCTCGGAGGACAACACGGCGCTGTCCCGGGCGCTGTCCCAGCTGGCCGAGGTGGAGGAGAAGATCGAGCAGCTGCACCAGGAACAGGCCAACAGCGACTTCTTCCTCCTGGCCGAGCTCCTGGGAGACTACATCCGCCTGCTCTCGGTTGTAAGGGTAAGCGCTCCTTTGGGGCAAGCTTTAGGCTGGTCCTAGTGCCGAGTTTAGGCTTAGATGTGGCAGCTTGTCTTCTAAATTCCAGCCCAGGGCCTGGTGTGTCTCAGAGCTCTCCAGGCAGAGGATGAACTTGCTGCCTGTCCCATTGTGCACGTGTTGGTGTGGTCGGGTTGGAGAAGCGGGGTAGGCGAGGCCTGGCTGAGCTGCTGTTCTCCAGGGGGACGTGGAGCGAGTTTGCGCCTCGTAGGTGACCCCAGCCCGTCCGGAGTGTCTGTGAGCACGTCCCTGTGATCTGACTGTTGCAGACAGACCTGCCAAGCACCTCCTGGGGAAGATCTTGAGCCTCCCAGTCCCTGCAGCCCAGCCGGTGTACGGGTCTTGCTGGAGGCTGAAAGAAACCAGTCCCAAGCAAGCTGGGGCTTTGTCAGGCTGGCTGGTTCCTGCCCCAAACTTGTGCCTCTGAGTGGTTGTTTCTGGAGGGCACAGAGGCCAGGACCCAGCGCAGGGAGGAGGCACGAGCCTCCCTGGTCTGTACTGGGAGGTGTGGTGGGTGCTGGAGAGCAGGACCAAGATCTCTGGTAGTGCTGGAGGTGGTGAGACTTCTCGGGATGAGGAGCCCGGGCATTCCCTCGGGCTTCCCCTGTCTCAACCAGGCCGTGGGATGCTGCTCTCTGCTTTTCTAGCGCTTCCCCGCAACCTGGCTGGGCACCTTCAGGAGTCTAATGGGTCTCCTTGCTTGGGCTGGTGGTTTGCAGGCCCCTTAAAATGACCTGCTGGAGACCCAGCGTGGGCTGGGCAGAGGCAGCGGAGCTCGGGGGGCAGGTTGACGGTGGTTTTGGGACGCTGCCAGGTGCGCTCAGGCCTGCCTGGGCTTGCGCTGAGCTACACGTGTAACTGGGGCTTTTCCAAAGCTTCTACCCAACCCGAGAGGCCCCAAAGCTGCTCCTGAAGCAGGAGCTGGTGTCACACCAGGCTCCTTCGCTAGGAGAACAAGTCTGTGTTCTGGCTCAGCTTTGGTGGCACCGAGGTGGGTCCAGGAGCTGGCGCGGTGGCGGAGCAGAGCTCACCCTCTGCCCCTTCCTTGCAGGGAGCCTTTGACCAGCGCATGAAGACCTGGCAGCGGTGGCAGGACGCCCAGACCATGCTGCAGAAGAAGCGGGAGGTGGAGGCCAGGCTGCTGTGGGCCAACAAACCCGACAAGCTGCAGCAGGCCAAGGAGGAGATCTCGGAGGTAGGAACCAGGAGCGGCTGGGCGCTCGGCTCAGGCTCAGAAAAGCCGGGCTTTGCGCCGGCAGCGCCTCTCACGCAACCGGTTGTGGCTGCAAAACCGCTCGGCGAGGGGAGCGGGAGCTTGGCCGGCCCTGGAACCGGCGCGCTTCCTCTCTCCACAGTGGGAGTCTCGTGTGACACAGTACGAAAGGGACTTTGAGCGCATTTCTGCCGTTATCCGCAAGGAAGTGATACGGTTTGAGGTACGTTCTGTGCAGGGAAGTTAAACGACGGTGGGTGGGCAAAGAGCCTGGGAGCCATCAAATCTGTCCGGAGCTGAGCTGCATCCTCAGCATCTCCGGCTGCTCGTGGGGCCCCAGGAGGAACAGGAAAATCCTGGTGGTTTCCCCTCCCCCCCCGAGAAGCCGGCGGGTTTTGGTGCGTCGTTGAGCCTCGTGCTCACTCCCGCACCCGTCCCTTGCAGAAAGAGAAATCCAAGGACTTCAGAAACCACGTCACTAAATACCTAGAGACGTTATTAAACTCGCAGCAACAGGTGAGTCTCCCCAGCCCCCTCATGGGTTTTACCCCCCGAATTTCAGCAGCTCCTGCTGTAAAGGTGCTTCCATCCCCCCCCAAAATGTTTGTTGCCTCTCTCCGGGCTTTGCTGTGCTGGCAAAGCGCCCTCCTGACTCTCTCCTCTCCTCTCCGCAGCTGGTGAAGTACTGGGAAGCGTTCCTCCCCGAGGCCAAGGCCATTTCCTAATTGGACCGACCGAACGAGCGCACCTGAATTTTGCCTTTTTTGTTTTTTTTTTATACACTATACCTCTTCCTCTTTTACACGTGAACAAACCCTCGTTGAACACTCTGGAGCTGGTAGAGGTTTAACCCCCCAGAACAAGCAGCTTTGCGAGCCAGTAACTCTTCTAACTGTATATTTTTCATTTAGCAACATATATTTTCTTACTGAAGAGAAACTAGTTTCCTGCTTTCTGACCAGACCTGCGGCAGGGGGTTAACGATATATGATGTCAAAATGTATATTTTTCAGGCTGGGTTTTAGGGCTCTAATGACTATCTTATTCCTGCAGTGCCATTAAAATTCTGTAATAAAACTTGTATCAGGGCAAACAGGCTGTGGGTGTTTGTGCGGGGGTGTAACGGTTGTGGCGGGGACACGAGTGACCTTGGACGCTGCTCCTGATTAAGCTCTGGCTTTGTGCCTCTAAGCACGAGCCCAGGGCGGCTGTTTTTAGGATCTGAGCTCAGCTTTCGGGCCCGTGGCCACATTAAGTGTGTTTTGGGGGGATCTGCCCCTCAAGAGCCACTGAGGAACCTTTGGGGGTTTGGATGCTCTGTTCACCCCTCACTGTGGAGTGTGGGGTGGCTCCGACACCCCAAAGTTTCCATCAAGCAGGAGTTTGACTAGAACTGCAGCAGCTCAACTGTTTTCCTAAAATTATAAACCCCTAAAAGTTTCCTACATTTCCTCAAAATTTCCTTACACTTTCCTTAAAGATTTCTAAAATTATAAGCTGCTGAAAGAGGGGGTTATAAGCAACAGACCTTACCCACTAGGAGCATCCCCAAGGTGGGGATGAGGGGTGCGTTATCCACCAGACCTGCGCCTTTCTACTCCTTTCTGGGTTCAGTTTGACAAATTAGGGTTCAAAATAGCTCTGGGAGGAAAATCCCCCCTGCAGGAGCCCCGGTATGGGTTTCATCAAAACCGATACCCCTTCTGCCTTCAAACATGCAAAAGCAGCTTGTGCCGACTTCCCACTTTCCTTTCCCCTGTCCCTGGCGACCGGGATCCCCCAGATCGGTGTGGGATGTGGGGCTGCAGGTCCCTTCCTTGGGGTGCCCCTGCTTGGTTTTGGGGTGTGCAGGGCTGGGGGTGGGGCTGAGCCCCCCCCCGCCTCCCGCAGCGGGAGGTGACAAAGCCCCGGGGCCGCCCCCGTCCCTGTGTCCCCCCCGCAGCGATGATCGTCGTGTCCATCCCGGCGGCGGAGCCCCAGGGGGGGACCCGCAGCCCCGACAAGGCGCACACGGTGAGGGGCGATATGGGGGGGCTCTGGAGTGTGGGGGGTGTCACTGCTTGTCCCCAAGGGTCCCCGGGGGGTCCCACCTGCCACGGAGGATGGGGGTCCCTGCCTGCCCCCAACTGCCTGGGCGGGGTGGGGGATGTCTGAGCCGGGGCTTGGATATCCCCAGTTGTCCCCCGGGGGTCCTCACATGTCACAGGGGGTGGTGGTTCCCGCCTGTCCCCAGGGGCTCCTGGGGGACACAGACCCATCAACTTTGAAGGGAGGGGGGTGTCCCCTTGTCACCCTGTCTGCCCCGGGGTGTCCCCACCTGCCCCGGGGATTGACAGTCCCCAATTTCCCCGGGGACCCCACCTGCCCGGGGAGGGGGGCGCTGTGCATGTCTCCATCTGCCCCAGGGCTTGGATGTCCCCAGCTGTCCCCGGGGTCCCCAGCTGCCACGGGGGGTGGGGATCCCTGCCTGTCCCCAAGGTTCCCTGGGGGACACCGACCCCTTATTTTTGAAGGGGGGAGGCGGGTGTCCCTGGTCAGGGGGTCCCCCCATCACCCCTGCTTAGGGGGGGGTCTCTCTCTGCCCTGGGGTGTCCCCATTTCCCCTCCAATGGCCCGGGGGCAGTGGGGGTGTCTCCCTCTGGCTGGAGATTGAAGGTCCCCAAGTGTCCCCGGGTGTCCCCACTGCCTCAGGGCTGAGGGCTCTCCCCTGTGCCCTCCACAGAGGGGGTGTCCCTGTCCCGCGGGTCCCTGCCGGCTCTGGGAGTGGAGGGTCCTGTCTGTC